>NC_092269.1:422340-472340 GCF_036320965.1 Panulirus ornatus
GCACGCACACAAAATAAAGATCCAAACAACAACAACAACAACAACAACAACCCACACACACACACACACCATGCGCATCAAAGTGTTAATGTTGACAGTGAAAGGTTTTTGTGAAATATTCTAAATATTAGTAATCAAAGATTATAGCACGGAATTAAGCAAGGAACCTGTTGGAAGAGATGTAAAGAAACCTTTTGTTAATATCTGCATCGTGAATGGAAGTAGTAAATGATAAAAGCGTGAACGGTGAGGATATACTCAAGTTTAAAGCGTTGTATGAGTGCTAAGAAAGGTGGAGTCCCACGAGTGTACAACGCCTTCCCTGTACTGTACAAATAGATAATTACAAACACACATACAACAAAGCTGTTTGATGATAAGAAACGCAGGAGGGCCAAACGCCGAGAAGGTCTGATATGTTGCAGTCAAAACAGATGTAAATGTGTGATAGAATTCCAGCCCCAAAGCACAGGTTTGTTTACTAATATAATTGGTTAAGACCGGAGTTTCCAGAAGCCCCAGTAATCCTGAAAGCTGAGGAGTTCACAGCGAGTCAGAATTATAGTTATGTAATCCTTCATGACTTCATGACTTCTGTAACTGGAGAATCTGGTGATTCTAGTTGGCATTATCACTGTTGCTAGAGTTCTATAACTCCGTTTAATCTTATAATCCATTCAGCTGTGGAATCCGTTAGTTTCCCTTACTCACGGTCTTCCTTTAGTGTGAGTACACACCCGTAGGCAGGGATGTTGCCTCAGCATTATGTATTCCGTATGAGCCTTATTACAGCGAGATGCACTCTAAATTAAGCATTATGGCAGGGGGACGCACTGTGGCACGGAACAGAGCTATAGCACAGAGAGCATATGTTATATTAGACTCGACCCAAGATAAAGTCCGGGTAAGCATTTTTACAACACGGCATCCAGCTCTATCATTCCATCAGTAACGATCGCTCTCATATAACCCAATTAAAACCCATATCTCCGTCAACCACAGTCACACTGGTGATGCGACAGCTAAAATAAAGGTTTACAACTCCGTCAACCATATCATCACCAACGTCCAGTTAGACGTTCTCACCACCGGCACACTAACCAAAATCTCTCTCTAGCACTCCATCAGTCCGAACGACAACCCTTACACTCATGAAAAAGCAAGCAGGTCAACCAGCATTGTCTCCATTGTACGATCACTTACAATCGTTCCTCAAGATTGATTTTCTATGAATTCCCACGAACAGCCTCTTAACTAGAATCTACAATAACAACATTGTACACTAGAAATACTACCCACATTCAGTCTTGTACTAACTCCATTCTCGTCGGTGTCACCATCATCGTGGACGTCGTTGCTGTCCCTCTCTTCATCATCACCCAGCAGTCTCACACAAGGCTTCCCTAGTGCCCTAGGGCGGCTGCTAAGACACCTAGCCTCCACCTGCACCGCACAGACCCTGGCTCTCTACCTGCACCACCTTACACTTCATCACCCCAGCGACGTGCTTCCTGCCTCACCACTGCTTCATGTTATCGTTCATCACCACACCAGGCCTCGTACCTCTCTCCAAACCACATCACAACTCGAGTCCACACCACCGCTTCACACCACACCACCGCTCCAGACAACACCACCGCTCCAGCCTACACCACCGCTCCAGACAACACAACCGCTCCAGCCTACACCACCGCTCCAGACCACACCACCGCTCCAGACCACACCACCGCTCCAGACCACACCACCGCTCCAGACCACACCACCGCTCCAGCCTACACCACCGCTCCAGCCTACACAACCGCTCCAGACTACACAACCGCTCCAGACCTACACCACCGCTCAAGACAACACAACCGCTCCAGCCTACACCACCGCTCCAGACCACACCACCGCTCCAGCCCACACCACCGCTCCAACCTACACCACCGTTCCAGCCTACACAACCGCTCCAGACCACACCACCGCTCCAACCTACACCACCGTTCCAGCCTACACAACCGCTCCAGACCACACCACCGCTCCAGACCACACCACCGCTCCAGCCCACAGCACATCTCCAGACCACACCACCGCTCCAAAATTCCGCTGCTCCGCGTCACAACTTAACAGCAGCGTTACAACTTCCAATCAAACTTGGAAATGTAATTCATTGGTTTTATTTTTTTCACATGACGAGGAACCTAAGCCCAAGATGCGATAGGTTGGCCACGACAAACACAAAGCAGAAAAAAAAGACAGATTACAAGATCGATATCGCAGGGATGGGACTGACATTCTAGACGCAGAATGGACATCCCGGGAACTGAATACATACCCCTAGGAATAGCATGGGTACCCCAGCCACAAAATGGACATCCCAGACACAGCAAACCTGATAAGCACACAAAAATCTATTCCTTCTAGTTCAAGAAGAGAGAACAGAATGATAACACTCTCGCACTTTTCTTTGTTCCTCCAACTCGGCAGCTCTTCCTCCACACACTAACATGTCATACGCCAACACTTTCTCCACACGTCAACATTTCCCCCATGCAAAAACAAGAGTGCCATCAGCTTCATCAATAATCTGAGAAAAGTGGAAGCTATCAGTGACTCAAGGGCGTCCATTACCTGATTGAAACTACCACCTTGGGATGTTATCACCTGGACAGCCACACGAGCCTTACCGTTTATGGTAGTGTTACGACCCTTCACTTTACCCACACTTTACTCAGCCCGCTCAGATGAGCCACCAGACTGTCCACCCCATAGTCAACATCCCCACAATCTATTCAGCCCACTCACACTCTAGTTATCCCGCCTACACTATACTCAGCCCGTCCTCATGAGCCAATGGCTCGCCCACACTACCAACATTACCGCTAGATTCAGTGATTATTTACTTTTAGTCTCAGTAAAGGACTGTCCCAGTGTGAACAATGACCTTACCTGGTCGCAGGGGTGCATTGGGGAAGGTGTGATGACCTTGCCTAGTGACAGGGGTGTACTGGGGTAGGTGTAAAGACCTTATTTGCTGTAGAAAGGGTACAGTGAAAGACAATGACCTATCCCAGTGGAGTGGAAAGGTATTAAGGCATTATGTAGTAAAGCAAAAGAACTTATTCGGCGGGATGTGGAATGTACCCTTACCAACGGGAGGCTTTGATCTGACAGAGGAAAAAGATAAACACAACAATATAGAAACCTGTAATATAAACAAATGAAATGTACGTGTGTTGTTTACTGGGTTGTAGTCTGGTCCATTGGAAATCATCAATTATTCATGAAAATATGTGGCAAGGAAAACCAGGTCCCTCCTGAACCGAATTTACCTCTCAGGGACAAACAGTGTGATAGAAACAGACGTTACGAACAAAGTGAAGGGGAAACACGAAATGAATGGTAAAGATGGAGCGCAGAGCTAATAGCAAGGGAAGGTTAACGGCAAGGAGAATCACCAAAGGGAAGGCAAAAGGAAATTGGAAAGACCATACAAAGATCTGAAGGAATGGAAGCCATGGGTGTTTATAGACAAAGGAATGAAACAAGGAGAAACCCAATATAAAAAAATGAAGTGAGGGAATAAGAACAGAGGAAATTAATATCAACAACAGAGAGTTTCGAGAGAAAGATAGTCAGAGATAAAAATTATGCAATATGAAGAAAACAGACACTGGAAATCACGAAACTTGCGACCAAGATAAACGAGAAGAAAACTAAAAGTAAACATAGAACTGTTATAACAAAACTCAGATAGTAATAATAATAATAATAATAATAATAATAATAATAATAATAATAATGATAATAATAATGATAATGATAATAATGATAATAATAATAATGATAATCATAATAATAATAACAATAATAATAACAATAATAATAATAATAATAATAATAATAATAATAATAATAATAATAATAATGAAATAACATTAATAATAATAATAATAATAATTATCATTATTATTATTATTATCATTATTATCATTATCATTATTATTATTAAAATCTAAGCCTTACAACCATAAATTGCTTCGTGGGCAAAGGAAAAAGGTGAGTCATTTATCATCTACGATTTACAGTGGCTGGCTGAACACAAAGTGCTAATGATATATCTGAGGATAAGGATATCATATACGGTAAGAAAAATGAGAGAGAGAGAGAGAGAGAGAGAGAGAGAGAGAGAGAGAGAGAGAGAGAGAGAGAGAGAGAGAGAGAGAGAGAGAGAGAACTAAGATATAGAAGAACCAATATTTCTCCCGGGGTAATATATAGGACATATATCTTGGTGAAGATGGCACCAGATGCTATTATTCTTACGTAAATTCATTGTATCTATTTCTTCCCACGTTCATTCCCACGTATATTTCTTCTCGGCTAAATGAAATACAAGTTGTTTTTATTATTACTTTTGTGTTATCGCACATACACACACACACACACACACACACACACACACACACACACACACACACACACACACACACACACGAACACTGGCCAAGCTGGACCGCTTAATATTCTTAACGTAAACTGTTGAAAACTTAGGAAGATTAGCCACACGTAGGTAAGACGACATGCATGACCTCAGGGCAGACTGTGTGTGACTACTTCTCAATATTCACAGCAGGGACATATTATTAACCTACACAGCTGTAACAGTGAAGACGTGTCATCTTTTCCAGTAGACTTGGCAACTGGTTTGGCTTCCATTCCAGACTATTAGATAAGATTGGATGTCTACAGTTCATCAACATTCATTCACAATATTTTGATAATCATTGTCACTGACTGGTCCTCATCTTACTTCACGTTTACTCATTCCAGTGTGAGTCTTCTTTCAATTCCACTCTTACTTCTGCCACCTCTATCAACTCTCTTAAATAAAGCAAATAATCTGATCACTTTTCATTAATCACAATGTTTTGCTAGAGTATATCTCGATTTCGTGTGCCTGAAGGCTGTGGTTTAACCTAAATTCCTCATAATTTACAGATAAAACAGCATAGATTAGTACACATTACTGTAAACCATCTGATTACCTACTGTGACTGAAACATCAGAACACAACTACCCACAACACCAACCTACATTACTCTCAAAATCATTTGATAATGGAACTCAGTGACCTGACCTATGACTGGGAACAATTTTTTTAATTAGTTTGTGTCGTGGTGCATCCCGGGGCCACTGAAACCAATGGAACATCCTGCAGTAAACCCATTAATCTGACTCCATTATGTTCCTCCTTCCTCATGTTAAGAGACCATCTCGAGTTTACAAAAATTCTTAAGAAACTATTTCACGCAGGAAAAAAAAAGCATCAGCGAAAATATAAAGCCAAAAATATATGATTATAGAAAAAAGGCGAAATAAATTGTATCATCGACTTGGATTGTATGGGAAACTAGCCAAACACAGCAATAGATTTATTCTAATTGGAAACAATTTCACTTGACCAACCAACAACAAAAATCACGGGGACAACGAGCAAAAAAATTTTCAAATTAACAAAATGTCACGCTGCTTTTATTTGCGAATCGCGCGGCATAAAGTTATCTATTGTTTGACATTATTCCCGGATTTTTTCCTGCCATAACTTCGTTCAATTAAAAGCTATGTAAACTCTTGCGAAACACTGAATGTATGAAAGATCTATCAGATCCTGATAGACATTCCAATTAGAAATAATTGGAATACTGAAACACGAGGAATTCCTGAAGCGAATGTGTATCATATACAGAGGCTAACTTCACTGTCGGCATCATCATGCCTTGAGGCTGCATTCTCTTTCGGGGATTTCAAGTCTTATGGTTATCATACCTTGAGTCTGCTTTCACTACAGAGAGAAACAATCATCGGTAGAGATAATACGTACGTCTGATGTGACGCTGAATGTTGGGAACCTGAGGAAAGTACAGGCCAGGTGAGAGTCCAGGTGACACAGATGCTGACCTGACACTCCTAGGAGGTGGGGCAGGCCCTGAGTGGCATACATACTACCTTATGACACCGGGCAACACCATGATCCCGCGTACGACAGAACATTGTGCAAGATGAAGAAGAGAGAAGTTAATTCAGACAGGACGGTGAAGAGTTCAAGGTCAGGGGTCAGGTGCAGGACAGGAGCAGGCCAAGTGCAGGTTAGAGGACGCAGGCTGAAGATATGGCTCGTTCATATTGGTAGGCCAAGGTGACAGTAACGGCTAACTAGACATCAACACATCACAGCAACACTAGTTATGGCTAATACAAACCTCAACCAACTTTGTATTGCAATAGTTTCCAGTTGTATTAGATATAACTTCGGAAATACCATTCACATGTCTTGTGTTATTAACTTTCAACAACCAAGATCTTTTCTGGGGTTAAATCATTAGTCATTTTTATACTAATGGTCTTACAAAAACTTTGTTTAGAACAGCGTGGTGGTGGGCTGCCAGCCTTGGTTTGTACGACCAACATTACTCTTTGTTGAAGAGTTGGAGTTTAGGAGTTATTGTTTCACTACTGCACTGAAGAACATTTTGAGCCACCACTGCAGGTGTGTGTGTGTGTGTGTGTGTGTGTGTGTGTGTGTGTGTGTGTGTGTCATACCAAGCCATAACCGGCCACGAACCCGATTTTGTAGCTCAGTAAACGTGGAGGACTTAGCTGTATATCCTTGTCAAAAACAATAAAAAAAAAAGCCTTATACCCAAACAACTATGAGTATGATGAAAGGTTCTTCGTAAAGATCGACTGCGAGTTGTCATCGACCTGACGAGTGATGCAAGTCTTGACGGACCCCAGGTCAGTGGACGACTTTTGGCTCGCTTCAGAAGCTAAGACTGGCCTTGTCTTATCGTATAAATCTCAGGATTATATCGACTTCTGGCTCCATCATGTGCTCAGGTTCGCTCCCTCAGGGGGCCGGGAGAGGTCTACATTCTGGCTTGAGCAGTACCCGAGGGACGGTGGTCTGATCTGTCCCATAGATTTTGGGCTGAACCTTCCTCAGGAATCCTTGCCTAAACCCTTCTCCAGGGACGCTGGCGTAAGCCCTTTCCGACGGAAATGGCGTAAACCCTCCCCTAAGGAACCCTGAACTAAACACTTCTCTAAGGACGCTAGCCTCGACCCTCTTCCTGGGAGGGGAGGAGCCCTATGTCCTGTGTTGATGGATTCGCATTTCAGCCTCGTCCATTTTCTGTTCACCCTTAGCTGGTTCCCTGGCTTCACATGTCCCCCCGAGTCGTAAAGACCAAACGAATAGGACAAATTACCTCATCACCAACACTGTCTTTATGCCATTTACGTCTCTACAACTGCAACAAATTTCTTGATTACTGCATAATCTTGCACTGTGAGGGGAAGAAGACTCGACAACTAACCCCCCCCCTCCCCCTTATTTTCTTCGCTAGTCGTCATCCACAGATAAAGTTGCTGGAGAGTGCAGGAAAATATTTCCCCGTTATGACAACATTTCCCGCGTATCACTAACGAAAATCCAATCAATTCGTCATTACAGTTTCCGCTCATGATAATATTTCGCTCATTTTTCTCAAAACACTGTCCATTTTCACGACAGTTTCGTCTATTTCTGCCAATTTCTGTTCATCAGGGAAACTCATTAATTCATTATCAAGTCCTTTGCCTGTCTAGCTTTACGGCTGACACCATTTCCATGGGAATATGTCGCAGTACTAAACAGAACATGATTACACAATTTGCCTTGTTAATACTGTCAATAAAAACTTGGGTCAGCTTTTATTCTATGCAGTTGCACAATAACGTATCATTTTTTACAACTTAAACTAAACAAATAGAGGCAGTTCAAGGACTGACTGGGGAGCCAGCTAGGCAGCACAGGTCTGTGTACAAGCATCCTGTGTTAAACGCTTCTCATGAAAAAGCTTCAACATGTACACATCATACTGGGAAGGAACAGTGTCAGTTCAAATGTAGCAGAGGATGTGTGGATCGGGTGTTTGCTTTAATTACAGAGTGTATGCGAGAAACACTTACAGAAACAAATGGATTTGTATGAGTAAATTATGGGTCTGAAGAAACAAGCCTTGAAGGCGGCGGTGACCAACATCCATGCAGTGCTCTAAGGATCTGGACTAGGTCCTCCTTAGCTCTGGTAAAGGTGATAAGTACATCACCACACTCCACCCTTTTCCTGGTATTCATTTATCTCACTCCTTCTGCCTTTCCCCCTCTCATCTCTCTTAGCTTAATATTTCCTTCTCACAGCTCTTCAGTCCCTCCTGTTACCATCTCTTCCCCCTTCCATCCCTTTCCCTCTTCTTTACTCCTCCCCGTCCTCAGACAAATCAAAAACGTTCCTGTTCAGGCACCAGTGGCCTACATCACTACCCAGGCACCAGTGGCCTACATCACTACCCAGGCACCAGTGGCCTACATCACTACCCAGGCACCAGTGGCCTACATCACTACCCAGGCACCAGTGGCCTACATCACTACCCAGGCACCAGTGGCCTACATCACTACCCAGGCACCAGTGGCCTACATCACTACCCAGGCACCAGTGGCCTACATCACTACCCAGGCACCAGTGGCCTACATCACTACCCAGGCACCAGTGGCCTACATCACTACCCAGGCACCAGTGGCCTACATCACTACCCAGGCACCAGTGGCCTACATCACTACCCAGGCACCAGTGGCCTACATCACTACCCAGGCACCAGTGGCCTACATCACTACCCAGGCACCAGTGGCCTACATCACTACTCAGGCACCCGTGGCCTACATCATCAGTAGTCAGTATCACTACAGGACTTCACAATGTGTTAAGACTACAAGGTAAAAATATAACTTTAAACTAACTGCTTAGAAAAGAAGAGGCGATCTTAGGTTTCCCCAGTTGAGATGCGTCTCAGGGGAGCCGTTAGCCCCCACCCCCTCTCCCCCTTCAGGTGAAGGCGCATCACACTGGCCGCCCCAGCTGAGATAGGTCTCAGGGGAGCCGTTGGCCCTCCTTCGGGTGAAAGTACATCACACTGGCCGCCCCAGCTGTGGCGCATCCCTGTCCACTGATGAATGTTTTCCCCCTACAATAAACACTGCGGGAAAACTCTCGTCCTGTTTCGTCTCTGTCGTAATCATGGAAGATTGTGAGAGTACATCAGGGACTTTCTAATAAAACTGGTACTTCTAGATCAGTAAATGAGTAAAACTAAATCATGAACCCGATTCAAGCCACTCTTGACATATGGCTGCGCTGAACCACGCCCGAGTCTTCACACGACTAACATGGATGTTAAGCCAGAGGCCCGCGACGCACTCTTCATTTGACAGACAAACACACACACAGCAACGACAATAAGAATGGACTAAAACACGATGAAAGCAACAGAAACGATGTATAGCATCTCGAATGAAGCCCCCTCTACGATCGAAGTTAGGAGGGTCTCTTCAGAATCCACATATTGAGAATATGGATCCTAACACCGACCTCCCACACTCTCAGTACATGACTCATGACAGTAACTCTGACACATTAAAAAGCAGACAGATCTTTTATGGCAAGAACAAGAGTCCTGGCGTAAACGAGAGACGTACAACCAAAGAACAACAAACCCAAAAACAACGTAAATCCCCAGGTCTCCAGGGCGTCAGCCAGGGTACTTAAGCAATTTTCGGGTAAAAAAAGTTGCCGTTCGTTTCAACCCAGACCAGCAGAACAAGTTACACCCAGACCAGCAGAACAAGTTACACCCAGACCAGCAGAACAAGTTACACCCAGACCAGCAGAACAAGTTACACCCAGACCAGCAGAACAAGTTACATCCAGACCAGCAGAACAAGTTACATCCAGACCAGCAGAACAAGTTACACCCAGTCCAGCAGAACAAGTTACACCCAGACCAGCAGAACAAGTTACACCCAGACCAGCAGAACAAGTTACACCCAGACCAGCAGAACAAGTTACACCCAGTCCAGCAGAACAAGTTACACCCAGACCAGCAGAACAAGTTACACCCAGTCCAGCAGAACAAGTTACACCCAGACCAGCAGAACAAGTTACACCCAGACCAGCAGAACAAGTTACACCCAGACCAGCAGAACAAGTTACACCCAGACCAGCAGAACAAGTTACACCCAGACCAGCAGAACAAGTTACACCCAGACCAGCAGAACAAGTTACACCCAGACCAGCAGAACAAGTTACACCCAGACCAGCAGAACAAGTTACATCCAGACCAGCAGAACAAGTTACACCCAGTCCAGCAGAACAAGTTACACCCAGACCAGCAGAACAAGTTACACCCAGACCAGAAGAACAAGTTACACCCAGACCAGCAGAACAAGTTACACCCAGTCCAGCAGAACAAGTTACACCCAGTCCAGCAGAACAAGTTACACCCAGTCCAGCAGAACAAGTTACACCCAGTCCAGCAGAACAAGTTACACCCAGACCAGCAGAACAAGTTACACCCAGTCCAGCAGAACAAGTTACACCCAGTCCAGCAGAACAAGTTACACCCAGTCCAGCAGAACAAGTTACACCCAGTCCAGCAGAACAAGTTACACCCAGTCCAGCAGAACAAGTTACACCCAGTCCAGCAGAACAAGTTACACCCAGACCAGCAGAACAAGTTACGCCAGTGAAGCTTTAGTAGTTACAAGACCCCCCCATCCCGTCGCCCCATCCTCATGGTATACCCCATATTCCCCTGGGCTTCCCCGGCAACATAAAGTATGCCAAACATGGGCAAAAAAATACTTGATAAATGTGTTAAGGCGCGGAAAATCTCGTTAAACTTGGAGGTGTGAGTCTAACGAGGGTTCATTACGTGTACAAGCCTGGCGCGACTGTGTGTGGATGCATATGTATGTATGTATTGTGTATACACACACAGCTGCGGCCTGGGGGGGGCTTCGCTCTATCGAGTTCCGCTTGTTGCCACCAGCCGCCCACAGGGGAAGGGGAGGAGGCACCGGCAATGTGGGAGGGAGGGAGTCAAGAGCAATGAAGGGGAGTGACATAGAGGGGAAGTGATAAAGTGGGAAGTAACATAAAAGGGAAGTAACCCAGAAAGTAACATACAAGGGAAGCAGTACAGAGGGGAAGTAACTGTGTGAAGGTACCAGCAGTGAGGGAATGTAAGAGCAGTGTGGGAAGGTTCCAGCAGTGAGGGAAGTTAAGAGCAGTGTGAGAAGGTACCAGCAGTGTGGGAAGGTACCAGCAGTGAGGGAAGGTAAGGGCAGTGTGGGAAGGTACCAGCAGTGTGGGAAGGCACCAGCAGTGTGGGAGTGTACCAGCAGTGGGGGAGGGTACCGTGGTAGGTGGGGACTGGTATCACAACATGATGGCTCGGGTTCAGGACAACAGGTATTACTCTCCAGCTCAACGGCCTAAGTTTCTACCTCACCTTCCTTGGTCCAGACAAGGCCCGCCGGTGCTGGACGCGGTCCCACAGGGACTTGACATTCTGTTAGCATTAAAAACTCAATATACACGAAACAACTTATGTCTCTGTTCATGAAACCAAATTATTACAAAATAAAAGACATGCTTCTGCTCACAACGAGGAGAATATTGTGATTTCGGCATAGAGAATGGGAAAAGTTCCTTGCAATATACTTTAATGATAGTGTCATGAGCACTACAGTGAACTCTCAGAAGGTTTCATGTTATAAAACGTAATTCCTCCACACTCTGAGCCGGAACAAGAATACTCGACCCACGTTATGAGGCGTTGTAAGTCCCGTCCGTCATGGACCATCCACGGACCGGGAGGGTCCTCTCCAGCTTAATAATCTTGGTTGAATCACCCACTACTAATGCTCACTGAAACCAAGAACCAACGAACAACACCAGCCTGCACTACCTGTACCAAAATCATTATCGCCACCAGAGTCATCCTCACCAACACAAGTCACAATCAAACATCCCTTTTAACTACCGATAACTACCACTTCCCTTACTAGTTTCATCCAACACCATGGTCATCAGCACGACCACAATCTCTACCATCGTCACCTCCACCATTGTCCCCTCCATCACCACCGCACCCATCACCACTGCTACCTTACAACAAGACGCTGCAATTTCCACTATCATCATTACCATTTTTGTAAACGACACCAGCACCCATAAAATCTTATAACTAACACCAACAGAATCTCTGTCACAACCACTACTACCATCGTTACTACCACTATCCCCACCACCATCACACTCATCAACACCACCACTGCTCTCATTTCCATCAACAGTATACATCAACTATATCACCATCAGCCTCCCGCAGATCCTCCTACACATGTAGGTAAACAGTGATGTTTGTTGTGACGCGTTTGGTGAAATGATGTTTACAACGGCCCAAGTGAGGTGTCTTGAGAAATATTGTACACACAAGATAGTTGCTTCCTCAGGTACACGCACACAAGCTGGCGCGCACACGTACTCAAGCAGGCAAGCACACAAGCAGGCACGCACGCGTACGCACTTTCTGCGACATATTAAGAGTAAATTCTAAGTTAGTAATCTGACACAAACTGTGGCGTCAGACAGATGAGAAACACTGGAAGCCATCAATTGTTACATACCAAGACTTGAGGCTTGGCTGGTACCTACTACACCCGATACTCATGAGGAGAACACTGTAGTCTTTCTCTCCACACTACACACATCCAGGAAAACTCAGGAGGTATCAGAGTCTTCCGCTACGCAGTATATCCAGCACACACCAGGAGAGTGCAAGAGTCGTCCACTGCACACTACACCCAATACATACATGAAAAGTACTAAAATCCTCCACTACAAGCTACGCCCAGTACACTGCATGAGACTACCACCACCGTCCACTACAGTGGCAGTGCCATTAACTCAACCTGACGCCTCCTAGGCCTCTGACTCACGAGTGAAATGTGTTCACTTCACAGCAAGAATTTATAAGCCTGAGCCAGACGAGTTCACCTCACGATCTGGACTTGGCTTACATGGGCTGAGCGTCCATCCATCCTGGTTCTCCCCACCACAGAAAAGACTGGCACATTCACCTACTGTGGCTGACATCGACACATGATACCACTTTTTCCTTTCTTTCTCTTCGTCTCCAGTCTGTATCTTCTCTTTACTCTGCCCTCTCCACACCTACCCCTACTCCTCAGCTAATTCCAGCGGAAGCAGTAGCAGAAGAATCGGTTTTAGTGTCCCTCTCTGCTGTAACACAATGGCACTCTCATATTAACCACTGATAACACCAAGTAGATCCAACAATAGCAGCTCAGCCGGAGCTTCTGTATGCATATTGAAATTTCCCAGCGGCCTCCAAATACTGTCTGGGTCCCGCCGTTATGAGGCACCATTGTCGCACTAAAAGTTACAACAGAGGGTCTTGGAGGTGACATAATCACGAGCTACAGTGGAAGGATAAGTTTGGAGGTTCAGAGGGAGAAGACAGACCATGTTGGACTCTAGCCGCCTCATAAGTACCCCATGTTGGCCGGGATAATCATTACTTTCATTTCAACCATTAACAAGCAACGTGTTATTAAGCCTAAATTTTATTGGATTTGGTTTTGGTGAGATGAAGGCCCGACAATGATGATGCTGATATATAAAGTCGAAGTTATTCTTAAAATAAATTTTAAGATATTGTAGTTCTGTCATACTGACACAAAAAAATTACTGAGGCAATGCAAGATGGACATTATTAACTTCATGAACACTTGAGATAATTATGACAGGAAAGAAAGACAAACAGATAACATCATCAGAAGGAACAAAGTCACGAGAGCTTCCAGACACCATAATTCCAACCAGAAATAAGGAAATTCTTTAAGCCTCTTGAGAAGACGTTCGAATTTAACACCGAAATCACCACTCGACCCGCAGTCTTCCTGAGAGTAGGCAGGGCCGGGGCTCCAAGGGCTGGTTCACCTCTCCACAGAAGGGGCGGCCAGAAGGAAAGGGACCCCTCGGGAGTAGTCCTTCTAACAACCGAGAGGGAAAAATACTTTCGTGCATCAAAGCAGATTTTCCTGAATGAGAAAGAACGGTTCCCAGGGGATCCTGTATGAAAAGGTAAGGAAAGAAAATTGGTTGGCAGGTAAAACCCTTCTCCAGCAATCCGTGATCTGGCCACACAAGAAAAAGAACATAAGGATTCTCGCCTCTAGAAATGGACAGGATGAACGTCACATTTCCAGTACAATCTCAATAGACACGATACACAAAAAACAGGAAACCCTACAATGAAGATTGTGTATTGCGAGAGAATATCATCTCATATTGCTACAGACTAAAGGTATAGTATTTATTGAACAGACACTCGAATTATCAACTATTTTCTTAGATGTATTTTTGCACGAACATTATTGAAGGATGTCTTAGGAAACATTGGCTCATGAAACCACTTGATTTCCAGCCAACAGGATACGTGATGAGTGCAGACAGTTATCGCTGGAGATGAGCTATGTTACTTAACTCTCACTAGGTAGAACAGATATCATTCACAGCCTTTAACACAAATACTATTATTCAAAACGTACAACAAGAAAACCACTACTGGGTGAAAACCTTTACCTATTGCTAACAACCATTTTGATGGATGGCAATGAGGAGGTAATGTAACAGTGACATGATAGAAGTAAAGCAGCAAGAGCCACATAGGCAGATGTACACACTCAATGGGATCTCTCAGGCATTAGAAAGTTCTACCTAATATACAGGCTGGAAAGAACTTTGACTTCACTAAAGAAATGAAATATATGTATTCCTCTCATGTAAAGATCTGAGAGCATAGAATGAATTCAAAACTAGAGAAGCATTTTCTGAATACCAATAGTTGCTCTACATTCTGACACGTTCGCTCTTCCTGAGCAGAACCTACGAACGAAACTTTACTTAATATGATTCTCAACACTGGACATGGAAGAAGTTAGTTTGTGAGAATACAGAGAGTCTGTATTCAATTGATTCACTTCGTGTGAATGGAAATGAAGTTAAAGAGAATGGATAGCCAAGTGAATAGATTTTGATCAGAAACTGTTTCAACCGTTGTAGAAAATTGGATAAATCACGAAAACAGAAATATTGTATTTCATATTAAAGAATAATATCACTTGATTAGAATATCCTGTCTTTTGTAGAGTTAATACAACTGCTCCCATACATGCCAGCTCAAGTTAAAGGGGAAGGGTCAGACATTACACAGGATACTGACTGAGTAAAGGGCTGAGCCGAGATCAGTTCAAAGGTTATCAGGACCTCTGCAACGAAAGGAAAAAACAAGGAACAGGACACGAAAAAATAAAATATATGAAAATACCTTAATTCTGTAGTTTTAAAGAAGTCGGTCTCAACACGGCTTGTAGCTGAAATGACACAGGAGGACGTAGGTAGGTGCGCTGAATTTCATTAGTTCTTGTCGAGGGTGAACACCTCTACGGCAAGGAAAGAGAACCTGAAAACAGAACAAAATTAGATACTTAGAAATTCTCTCTGGTCGGTATATCCGTCTGCAATACACCCTGAAAGATCCAATATTTAGTGAAATAACCAGATGCAACCTTCCTACCATGGAAATTGAAGACAAAATAGACGAGCAGTCTGCCTAAGCAATGAGTTTCCCTTCAATGTGAATGCGAAGTGTAGCTGCTTGGTTGGAGTCCCAAAGTAAAACTCTGACAGAAATAAAAGATGACCCAAGATAACGATAACATGCTTGAGAGATTCACACACACATACACACACACACACACACACACACACACACACACACACATATATATATATATATATATATATATATATATATATATATATATATATATATATATATCTTTTTTCTTTCATACTATTTGCCATTTCCCGCATTAGCGAAGTAGCATTAACAACAGAGGACTGGGCCTTTGAGGGAATATCCTCACCTAGCCCCCTTCTCTGTTCCTTCTTTTGGAAAAAAAAAAAAAAAAATGGGAGGATTTCCAGCCCCCTGCTCCCTTCCCTTTTAGTCGCCTTTTACGACACGCAGGGAATACGTGGGAAGTACTCTTTCTCCCCTATCCCCAGGGATAATATATATATATATATATATATATATATATATATATATATATATATATATATATATATATATATATATATATATATATATATATATATATATATATATATATATAATATATATATATATATATATATATACATATATATATACATACACACAGACATATACATATATATATATACATGTACATAATTCATACTTGTTGCCTTCAATTTTTTTTTTTTTTCTTTTCTTGAAGGTAGAGTGAAATACTGCCTTCAAGTCTCAACATTAACTCTAAAAGCCTGTATGCTGAACACCCATAATAGCCATACATGGATGAGTAATTATTTGAGCTGTCACCTCCATATATCTCACACATAAGGGCAAAAAAACCTGTTTAATCTTTTCAGATCTCTATCGACTTTGACCCCTTTCCGGCCTCATCCACTTTCTGGTTACTAAACACACTCAAGGAAAGAAAACGGAAAATAGTTAAATTAGTTTTAAGATCCTTTTTCGACATCCATAACTATGGTATGAGTGACTTCCATTGAAAACCTGGCTATGAACAAACCTGGAGAAGAGAAGTAAGAAAATTTCTAGATCATAATACATTTCCGTTTAACTTCCTGAGACAATGCTCTTCACTAGAGGATCCTTCACGATGGCTAAAAGAGTTCTTCCCTTTGGTGTCAGAAAATGAGTTCCCTTTACTTTCCTCTCAGTCTAGTCCTTGACTTCCTTATCAACATCCTTGTAATCCGTTTCATAAGAACTGGGTAAATTAGGGGTTAAAAAATTCATAACTAAAGGATCTGTTACGTACTGCCTCCAGTACGGAACATAGGCCCATCAAAACAGGTAACTGGAATAACGGCTTCTGTTAACAGAGAGATTTTGGCTTGACACAGATTCCCTTACCATCTGGCTAACATCTGACAGCTGACGGCCGTAATTACTTTCACTCTTTTACTTCTTGTCGGTCAAGTACCAAACACAGTGGTAAAAAGTTATGAAAATATATTTACAATAACAAAAATAAACACGTCCCCTCTCTGAACATAAATAATGCAATTTACTCTTCACATTGAACTCTCTCTATCTTAATTTACTTAACAAATATTTGGCAAATATACTGGCCTCAGTTTTATTACAAAAATATCTCAAATAACTAAGATGCGTACAGATTAACATTATAGAACTTACCTGCAGCTTTTGTGTTCGCAGCCATTTGTGAGAGAGAGAGAATTGGCCTTTTACGGTTTGTAAACAAATGTTTTCTATTACTCTCTCTTACATATGTTTTGTCCTTCCATAATTTGTAATGATAGTTAAAATATTTACTTTTAATTCACTTAAACTCCAATAAACAAAATTTAATATCATAACATACGATAATACGATCTTTCAAAACAATATAATGTACTCTAGATAATGCAACTTAGAAAACTGAAGATAACATTCCTTAAAGAAAACTTAGTAAGGTGTAATGGATACCTAATACAATTATAGGTAAAGAGGGTTGATGACTAAAACATATCTTAGACCGTGACAAGGGCGCTTATATGGGTGTTTGACCTTTATGGGCGGATGACATTTACTCTCATAACCTAACGACGTCTTAGAAGCGAGAGTGCCGCTGAATTAGGGTTATACCATCGCCGATTCCAGCACTGAGATGAAAGGAGATTCAGAGTTTAAAGGTGATCAGGCACTGTTTATCGTGGTCGTGGACGACAAGTGTCCAAAACTGGTGGGAGTTCTACAGTTTATTAAACACTGAGGGTGAAGAGCATGGCAGCGCAGGACAGTTCTTGAGACTCACTCCAAGAAACTGAAAAGTATCGGAAAACTTACATGAAACTCATTTAATAGGATCAGGAACTGTCATGGATGCTAAACGATGTATTACATCAGTTTCTGGTGGGATAAGCGTCCAGACTCTCCTGTGTTGGACCGAGTCAACCCGACCTGATTGGTGGTCTATCCTCATCGAGATCAGAAACAGCAACACCCAGTCTCTGGTCACGTTCCTGTAGCGTGCAAATAATGACTAACGACCTCCACGACTGCCCTGCTACACTGAAGCATGTTATTCTTTTCACGTATATGCGAGTTTGTGTGTGTGAATGTGTGTATGTCCAAGTATTTCTCACACAGCATCCCAACACGCCTGGTGCCTTAAATCTCCTTTCCCTACTTTCTCCTCTAAACTCCCACCCCTCAACCAGGAAACACCCTACCCACACCCCTCATCCGCAGACACTCCCTTTCCTCCCCCTCCAGGAGCCTCTACACTAGCCATTACTCGTGCCCGTGGAGCCGGAACATCCCCTCCACCACCCTAACCATCGCCCCGCCCCCCCACCACGACCACCACCATCACTCCAATTACTGGGGAGGTCCGCGTTGCCTCAAGACCATAATACCATCATGACATCCCCACCATACTCGACTCCATGAGGTGGGACCCCAAGGCCACTACAGGGGGTCAGAAGGGAGGTCCTCCAGATTCTCTACCAGAACCAGATATAGATCAAGCCAACACGAGATGTTCTGGGTGTGTTTGATGATACGGAACTTATCAAAAGATATCGACTTGATCGTGCAGGAATACAGTTTGTCACAGAATTAGTGAGAAATAAGATAGAAAGTCCTACAGCAAGGAACGTGGCTATCACGCCAGAACTGAAAGTGATAATAACCTTACGTTATCTTGCTACTGGAAAATGCAGTTGTGGTGTTGATGATTTTGGACCAACACAACCTACTGTAAGTAGGGTTATTGCACAGACTTTGCAAGCTCTAAGCTGCCTAGAAATTGTACGGCGTTTCATTAAGTTTCCCACAGATGTTAGGGAGATACAAACAAAACAAGAATAATTTATGCAAATTGCAGGCTTTCCTGGTGTTGCGGCTGCTATAGATGGCACTCATGTAAGAATAGTGGCACGTTCAGTGAATGAAGAACATTATGTAAACAGGAAAAATTACCATAGCATAAACACACAGATAGTTTTTGATGCCAAGCACAAAATAATCAACATCGTTGCAAACTGGCCAGGATCAACACATGATTCGAGAATTCTTCAACAAAGTGGCCTGAGATTATTTGAAAACCATCATGTACCACCAAGTTGTCATCTTATTGGTGATAGTGGTTACCCTTGTAAGCGTTGGCTTTTGACCCCTTACCTACGACCTGAAGATGGTGCTCAGACAGCTTATAACAGGTAACATAGAAGCTTTGCTGGATGTTTACGTGAGACAAAATATCAGTATTATTTGCATTTCCACATAGGATATAGAGGAAACAGGCTAAGTTTCATATCTCTTGCAACTTCCACAATCCAAAATTGGCCTAAGCTAACCTAATTCAGGATGTAAAAGATTTTTGGATTATGAGAATAGCTTGATTGTTAGCCTAGGTGTAACATCCAAACTCAGATTTGTGTATAATACGTTTCTTGTATTACAGGGCACACAAGAAAACCAAGTGTATTGTGGAAAGGGGAGATTGATCAGCTGAAACGAAGAAGGCATGTTTTGCATGGAGAAGTCAGGGTCAAGCCAGAAAAGGTCTGTCAAATAATCATGACCTGTGCTGTTCTCCATGATATATGCAAAGAGAGAAATTTACACCTTCCAGGTGAAAATGGCCTCAACATTGTACTTGGACATAATTTGGATGCAGAAGCAGCACCCTTCAATCACTTATACCCAGGAGATGGACCTCAAGAAGGTCTGCATTACAAAGACTACTTTGCCAATTTACATTTCATGGCAGAATAGTGATTTAGTACCATGCATACTTTCTCAGAATAAAAACTAAGTGAAGAATGTACATTGCTTGCAGAATTTCACTATGCTAATTATTATTATGCAGTGTATATTTCTTTTGAAAAATCATACAGACTCCTCAAATGTTATAAAACCATATCTTACTCTCATAAAAATCTATAGATTTTCACAAATAGTTTTTCTACTTGGAAAATCAAACAGCTGACTGTAAATATTTATTTCCAGCAAAGAAATACATTAACTTGTTCACACACTAGCATTTGGAGAGAAAAGACTAACAGCAAATTATAAGTAAATTCTTAGAGGTGTTAAAAAGATTTGTTTCAAAGAAAAAATAGACTTATTTGTCAGGGAATTTTAATTACAAGGGAGTAGATTGGGAAGTAATGAACACAGGTACTAATGAAACTTCTTTGGGTAACAAATTGATGGTTGGGTGTTGGATGATATGTTAAGTCAGCAAGGAAATAAAAGAATTAGAGGTGGTTATAAACCATTAAGGTTAGACTTCATTTTCACCTAGGCTCTTGACGATATACTAAACATATGAGTATTTGTGTCCAATAGGGAAGAGTGACCATTGGAGGTAACAGCGAGAGGTCCAAAGTGAAGGATGAAACTTACAGAGTAGATACAACTATGCAAGAGCAAATTCAAAAAATGGGTCTCGAATACTTTGATGGCATCAACTGGATTTAGATGGAAGTACTGCAAGGTAAACAGAAAAACTATGAATTTTTGATGTTGTATAAGGAAGGTGTTCACAGGTTATGTCCCTAAGTTCTCTGAAAGGATTAGAAACAAGTCAATTTTGAATAAGACAAAGAAAGACAAGGACCTAAGGGTTGTTATACAGATTGATATATCACCAGAAAAGCATATAAACAGGATTACTGGAGGGGTAATATAGATTAATGACAAACATAAGAGTGGTTTTTTTATATGGAGGAGGAAATGCAAGGTAAATGAAATTAGGTAAACACAATAAACCTGAATGGAAAAATTTATTTTCAAATATTTCATACACTACTCATTAGTTCTGCTAAATTATCACCCTTGGAAGTTTTTCATAGCCCAACTTGTACTGGAGCACCATTACATTAAATGAAATTACATAAGTAGAAAGTACATACTTAGATGAAACTATAACAATGTAATTATATGAAACTATGATTATTTAACTAAAAGATAACATAAAAAGAAGCATCACTGTTGAAGTTAAAGGTCACAAAGCCAGGAAATTGCAAATTTAAATGTCATACACTACTCCATTCTAATGGCAAGGGGTAAATATGAAGCTAAACCAAAACAATTAGAACATATCAGAATTGACTCAAAAATGCTATATGTTTCATAGACTGCAGAAGAGATTTAAATTTTCATACATCAGGCAGAAGCAAAAAATTCTTGTAATAACATTTTGCTGGACCATGCCTATATTTTAAGTGCACTTTTCCTTCATCTCAAGGTATTTCTTAAGTTGCACTTTCGCCAGTTCAATTTTGGTTTTCTGCAGCTCCATTTGTGCTCTGGCAGCTTCCATTTACGCTCTGGCAGCTTCCATATGTGCTCTGGCAGCTTCCATTTGTGCTCTGGCAACTTCCATATGTGCACTATGGAATTTAACAGTATTCTACAGTTCTTTGATTTCTAGGTCAGTTACTTTTTCTGTGACTGGTTGTCCCCAGTCTACAGACGTAGGCCTATGGATCAGCGTTGAACCTGTAGGCAGGGATTCTTGTGAGGATGAGGAGGAGGTACCATAATGGTACATGTCCTGTGAGAGATAGAAATGAATCCAGGTTAACTGTAAAACATAAGTTTAAAACTATAGGCTGTAATTTGAAGTAAATTGTAACCTGATTTGACTTCTTACTCTTTAATACTATTAATAAAATCTTGACTAGCCTACTTATATGAAATCTTTAATACTTTTCATAATTTTTTTTTTTTTTTATACTATTTGCCATTTCCCGCGTTAGCGAGGTAGCGTTAAGAACAGAGAACTGGGCCTTAGAGGGAATATCCTCACCTGACCCCCTTCTCTGTTCCTTCTTTAGGAAAATTAAAAAAAAAAAACAAGAAAGGGGAGGATTTCCAGCCACCCGCTCCCTCCCCTTTTAGTCGCCTTCTACGACACGCAGGGAATACGTGGGAAGTATTCTTTCTCCCCTATCCCCAGGGATATTCATAATACTATCAATAAAATCTTGACTAGTCTAGCTATATGGAAAGAAAACTTCCATACTTCTAAAATACTATTAACAAAATCTTGACTAGCCTAGTGATATAAGAGAAAACTTTAATACCTTCTATAATACTATTAATAAATTCTTGATTAGCCTAGTTATATGGAAAGAAAACTTAACTACTTTCCATAATACTATTGATAAAATCTTGACTAGCCTAGTGATATGGAGAGAAACTTTAATACTTTCTATAATACTATTAATAAAATCTTGACTAGCCTAGTGATATGGAAAGAAAACTTTTATTACTTTCTATACTACTATTAATAAAATCTTGACTAGCCTAGTGATATGGAGAGAAAACTTTAATACTTTCTATGATACTATTAATAAAATCTTGATTAGCCTAGGTATATGGAAACAAAACTTTACTACTTTCTATAATACTATTAATAAAATCTTGACTAGCCTAGTGATATGAAAAGAAAACTTTCATACTTTCTATAATACTATTAATAAAATCTTGACTAGCCTAGTGATATGGAGAGAAAACTTTAATACTTTCTATGATACTATTAATAAAATCTTGATTAGCCTAGGTATATGGAAACAAAACTTTACTACTTTCTATAATACTATTAATAAAATCTTGACTAGCCTAGTGATATGAAAAGAAAACTTTCATACTTTCTATAATACTATTAATAAAATCTTGACTAGCCTAGTGATATGGAGAGAAAACTTTAATACTTTCTATGATACTATTAATAAAATCTTGATTAGCCTAGGTATATGGAAACAAAACTTTACTACTTTCTATAATACTATTAATAAAATCTTGACTAGCCTAGTGATATGAAAAGAAAACTTTCATACTTTCTATAATACTATTAATAAAATCTTGACTAGCCTAGTGATATGGAGAGAAAACTTTAATACTTTCTATGATACTATTAATAAAATCTTGATTAGCCTAGGTATATGGAAACAAAACTTTACTACTTTCTATAATACTATTAATAAAATCTTGACTAGCCTAGTGATATGAAAAGAAAACTTTCATACTTTCTATAATACTATTAATAAAATCTTGACTAGCCTAGTGATATGAAAAGAAAACTTTCATACTTTCTATAATACTATTAACAAAATCTTGACTAGCCTAGTGATATGAAAAGATTCACACATACATTCAAATTTCAGCAGCACAAATGGTTACTCCTGGTGAACAAAAGAAAATATGATATATCCAGAATGCTAACCTAGTGGAATCCTCAGTCACAGAATCATCGCTAGTAAACCTTGAAATTCCGTTGATGCTCGGGATATCAGGACCAATAATATCTGCTACTGCATGTGACAAAGGATCAAGCAGAGGCTTTCCGCCTGATGGACCACCACCTGTAAAAATACATACTGAGATTAAGAAAAGTGCACAACCATTGTATAGCAATAACTTAACCTAGCCTATGTAAGTTTTTCATGTGGCTTAGCTTAGGCCTAGCCTATTGCAAATTGAGACCATGAAAACTATGAAACTGTCTTATTTCTATTTTTGCTCCATAAAGAGTGACCTAGGTCTTCCACTTTGGATAGCGTTACCCTCAAGCCAACTACAAAATGGGTATAGTTTCATAAGTTATCTACCTGTTTTACAGAAGTCTTTTCTGAGTAGCAATCCAATTCTTGCCTGAGGATATTATGTTGTGATACCTCTTCTGAACATGCTCTACAGTTCTTGACACGCAGGGGAAGGCTGCATTTATCTGCTGTGTAATGTTCTGCCACGTTTGTTCTGGACGTAACCCCATCAGAAAATCTACCGCGTACAATCTTCTCATGTTGTTTGATCAGATTCATTAAAAATACTGTTTCGTCCTCCGTCCAGTTTGAATTTCTCTTTCTCATGGACGCAGCAGATGCCATTATCATGAAGAAAAATGATGTTGTAATGATAACTTGGTTATCGTAGGTCTTAGAAGTAACCGCTTCTCTCTCTTGAATGAGTTTACGTTTCGTATCGTGTATACAGTCGCCATTCATTGACAGTTGCAAAAAAAGTAATAAATAAAAATCTTTCTATTCACTTCCAACTTCAGTATTTTGCATGGTAATCTATATCTTCTTCATAGAAACGTTATCATAAGATAAAGTTAGTTATATCATTCAAAAAAACAAAAAAGAATAAACCAATATGTTGACCCAAACTGCATTTCATACTTCTTAAATCTTATGCTTAAGTTTTGCGAAGCATCGTGCTTAGTCCTTTTCTGTGTGGCACTTAAGTCACTTGCTCAGCTAAACATGAAAATAAGCAGAAATCTAAGATTTTTTCTGCATACGGCCCCTGCTGGTGAATTCCTGATTAAGATATTCTTTATAGTATTAGTGTTGCTGATGGCAACATTTACATTAAAGGATTTAAGCAACATGGGAAATAAAGTGAAATTATTATCAAAAGGGAGAAGTAAAAGATTCTTGGTGTCAATGGGAGGTTTGGGCTCAATTCTATAAAATGATTTCTTTGCTACCTTAAGGGATTTATCAATTAATGATCTAGGGTACTTTAACTTAGATCCAAAAGAATATATCTTCCCAAACTCATCATCAATATATTCTGGACTGCAAATACATAATACCCTAAGCAACATAGACTGAAATGATGATAATTTAACTCTGTCATGTTGAGATGAGTAATAACGGATATATGAGCATACATTTGTAGGTTTTCTGTACATGCTAAACTCAAACTTGTTTGCTTGCCCATGGATCATGCAATCTAGAAATGGTAACATACCATTATTTTCATTTTCTACAGAAAATTTGGTAGGAGGTACTACATTGTTAAGTAAAGGGAGAAATATTTGTAAATTTTCATTTGTTTACCAAACACAAAGAACATCATCTACATACCTAAACCATATAGCCTTAAAAGGTAAGATATCCTTTAGTAATTTTGTTTAAAAAAATTCCATATAAAGATTACTTAGTACAGGGGAAAGAGGGTTACCCATTGCTATACCAAATCTTTGAGCATAATAACCTCCACTGAATTGGAATACACAGTCTTTTATACACAATTTTATGAGTTCAATGAAAACAGACTTTGAAACAGGTAAATGAGTATCATCCAAGACATCAAACAGATATTCTAAAAGGTCATCAACTGGAACTTTTGTGAAAAGTGAGGAAACATCAAAGCTAACTAGTTTGAAATCAAAATTAACATTGATATCGTTAAACTTGTTGACTAAATCTATATTGTTCATGATATCAGAATTTGATATCTCACCCAATAAAGGGCTTCATAAAGAAACTAACCATTTTTGACAATCTATATGTGATGGAGCCTACTGAACTCACTATAGGTCTTGCTGGAAAATTTTTTCATGTGTTTTGATAAGTCCATACATATATGGCAATGAAAGGGACAAAGATGACAAACTTTTGATAAGAGAACCATTACCCTTCATCAAGAACTTCAGTTCTTTATTGAAATGGGAATTAAATGCTTATAGGGGATTCTTACTGAGTTTAGAATATGTTGTGTCATCATCTAAAAGATCATTCATTTTAGATAAATAGTTGTTTTTGTTCATAATCACAACAGTGTTAGCCTTATCAACTTTATATATGTATATAATACATACACACACATATATATATATATATATATATATATATATATATATATATATATATATATATATATATATAAAGTCATATACATATATACACATACACAGAGTCATACTTGCTCGCCGCAATGCATTTCCGACGCCACCATCCCCCACAGGAAACAGCACAAATGCATGAGAGAAAATATGCATTCTCCTCACCTCCCCCAAACCCATCGCGGACATTTCACAAGCCTTGATTCAGTTCATAGACAGAACGTCGACCCCGGTATACCACATCGTTCCAATTCACTCTGTACCGTGCACTCCTCTCATACACCTGCATGTTCAGGGCCTGATCGCTCAAAATCTTTCTCATTTCATCCTTTCACCTCCAATTTGATCTTTCCGTTTTCTTTGTTCCCTCCACTTGTGACATATATTCTCTTTGTCAACCTTTCCTCGCTCATTCTCTTCATATGTCAACCCCATTTCAACACATCCCTTTCAGCTCTCTCAACCACACTCTTTTTATTACCACACATCTTTCTTATTCTTTCATTACTTACTCGATCAAACCATCTCTCACCACATTTTGTTCTCAGACATTTCATTTCCACCATATCCACCCTGGAAGGAGAAAACGTTATCTCGGAGAGTAAAATTGGGTATGGTTGAAGGAATAGTAGTTCCAACATTGTTATATGGCTGCGAAGCATGGGCTATAGATAGGGTTGTACGGAAGAGGATGGATGTGTTAGAAATAAAATGTTTGAGGACAATATGTGGTGAGAGGTGGTTTGATCGTGTAAGTAATGGTAGGGTAAGAGAGATGTGCAGAAATAGAAAGAGTGTGGTTGAGAGAGCAGAAGAGGGCGTGTTGAAATGGTTTGGACATATGGGGAGAATGAGTGAGGAAAGATGGACAAAGGGATATATGTGTCAGAAGCGGAAGAAACAAGGAGAAGCGGAAGATCAAATTGGAGGTGGAAGGATGGAGTGAAAAAGAATTTGAGCGATCGGGGCGTGAACATACAGGAGGGTGAAAGGCATCCAAGAAATAGAATGAATTGGAACGATGTGGTATACCAGGGTCGACGTGCTGTCAATGGACTGAACCAGGTCATGTGAAGCGTCTGAGGTAAACCATGGAGAGGTCTGTGGGGCTTGGATGTGAATAGGGAGCTGTGGTTTCGGTGCATTACATATGACAGCCAGAGACTTAGTGTGCACGAATGGGGCCTTATTTCGTCTGTTTTCCTGGCGCTACCTCGCTGAAGCAGAGGTAGCAGCTGTTTCCTATGGGGCACAGTTAAGGTAAAATATGCTTGTAAGTTTTTGTAACTGACAACGATTTGAAAAACACGTACCGTCTAGCTGATACTGCAAAGCCCTGGTAGCAGAAGCTTTGCCTTTGTATCAGCCCTTCCTAAGCAGCCTTTATCATTATCGTAAGTTGAAACCGTGTTTTTAATCTTTTTGTTTTGCTTATCATTTTCCAGAAATATGACAAGTTTGTATGTAATACAATGTCACGGTACTGATTGGTGCATTATTTTATGTTTCCATTGCTTACTGGCTGTAACTGGTGAATATTTTTCATGTCTGATGCTAAAAGTTGCTCCTAGCCCTTCCCATCATGCACGGATTTTCAACCTAGCGAAACTATTACCAGTGTATAGGTCGATCCTGTAATGTTTTGCTTAAAGATTTGGTCTTGAAAATTCGAAGTTTACACTAGTAAACTTATTCATCTGCATTCAATAAGTGAAAATTTATAAAATCGATATTAATGAATATCATATTCCATAAACAAACCTAACAACTCATCTTACCATTGAAACTTTTCTGAAATTAAGATCCGTACCTGAGTCCGTTCTGTACTTGAGGAAGATAGTTGCTGTAGGACAGTTTCACCCAAACAACTGGCAGCACTTTGGAGTGACCAGGTGTACGACGATTCATCTTATACAATAATTTTTTTTACAACTCTCTGGGAACAACGAGCCACTAGAAAACTTGAAGAATTCTGAAGGATATGGCCAAGTTTGGTTGAGATTGGACAAAAACTATGAGAAGAGTTCTCGAACAAACAAAGACGAAAGACAAAAGTGTTTTACTGTCTGATTCCAAATTTCCTGCCACTTTTGGTACAGTGGTCAAATATAACACCTTATAGTGACACGCTGCCACACACACGGTGTATGATCAAGACATATGGCCCCATGAGTGTAGCACTTCCTTCCTGTACAATATAGATAGGCAATGACAATCATACACAGAGATATGTGTAAATACATACTGCTCAGAGCTAGATCTCCTACCCCCAACCAGCTGGGATGTCTCCCAGGCGACTTCCGGCTTCATCAACTGCGGTCATAAACCCACCATAGCTACTCTGAGAGCGAGGAGGAGGAGGTGGAGGAGGAGGAGGAGGAAAGGAAGAAAAACCAAGAAAAAAAGAGGTATTTGGAAAAGAAGAATGAGTAGGGGAAGGAGAAGAAATTGGAGGAGATGGCAGTACAGGAAGAGTGGTAGGGAGACCGGAGGAGGCCGGGGATGGAGGGCGTCTTCTCCACAACTTGATTATAACCGGCCAGATTGGCTCGCTGGCATCCTTCCCTCAAACTTTCCCGACGCAGAGTTTATGGTCGCTAGCATCGATCGCTTGTTTCCTCACGTCTTTGTCCACGATAATGTTGATATTTTACAGAGAACGTCGTTACGAGGCTCCGAACCCTGCATCGAGCCAGATGACGGGTTTCAAGACCTACATCGAGTCTATAACTAAACAATCCTGAGGCGAGTTAACGTAAGTCTTCAAGTTCAGCGTGAGGTCGGTATTAGGGGCCTCAGGTTCGGCGACGAGTTAATATGAAGCTTCAACTACAGTGTTCGAATTATGAACAAGGCTTCAAAAGACTTCTTCAAATTCAGGAATTCATGAAGGTATAACAAGGTATGTTCATGTGACAGGGAATGAAATGTGTGTTCAAGATAGGTAGGAACAAACAACTATCATAGCATTTTACTGTGACCATTGTTTACCTATCTAATCTAGCCTGTTAACACTCATCTTACCCAAGATTGCTCATGGAAGTCTAACCCAACTAAGTCTATGTTAACCTAACCTAACCAAGTCTAAGCTATGTTAACCTAACCTAAACAAGTCTATGTTGATCTAACCTAAACTGAGTTCAGTGCAAATCAGCCAGGCCAGCGTGTCGGCCATGTAAGCTTGTAAAAGTAGTTGTTAAACTATTATAAAATAGTTAAAAAGCTATCGAGGGTTTGAGTTAAAATTCTGATATAATTCAAAGGGATGATTTTACGTGAAAAACAGTTGCATGTTGTAAAATTTTCCATTAAGATATAATAAAATAAAAATTTTGTTTCAACCGAGCCAGCCTGAGTGCAACACTAGAGTAGCCAAAAATGTTCTAGCGATATTGCTGGAACATTTCCAGAGAGACGAAATTCCATTAAACTAAGATTATAAAACGATTCTCAGGATTTCCTGATTCGTAAAGAATTGTGGGAATTCAGAAAGAAGGAAAAATATCCATAGAAAATCATCATTTTCTTCATGTGACATTTCTGTCACAGACAGACAATCGGGAAGGTGCTCATTCAAGTTCAACCAGTTTAAAGCTTCAGGACAGGGTATACCGGACGAACTAGGCAACTTTAATTTTCTGCAGTTTTCATTTGTAATTAGGTTTACCCAATAACTATTCCATCCTCGACGTAATCACCTAAATCATGTATGTATATGTAAAATTTGGCAGCCCTCTGGTTCGGACAGCGGGTTACCAGATGATCTCATTACGGCGTTGTCTACATAGTAGTATGCAGGGTGAGAGCACTGCATATATTACTGTGTCTGTCTGATCCTGGAGCCTGTAGGTCATTAACATGACAGTAGTGCCCTGAACAACTCTCAATGGAGACTGTTACATACAGAGAACGCACTAAATTCACCTCCCAAACAACTTTTCCTCAATTTTTGATCGAATTAATAGCATCACTGGTGATGGTTTAGCTATTCTTTGATGGGGTTGGGTGGCTCAGTTTAGTCACTCTATCTTTTATCATGCGTCAGGAAAAGTAGCGTACATCAGCGCTACTTGGGTGATGTGGAGTCCCCAGGAAACGGTGAAAGAATGTCGGTAGTGAGAGGGTCTCGCTCCCGTCACTGGCTACCTGTGGAGGATGCAATTCGAATCATTTCACATGAAGCTTCCTCTGCTTGCTGAACTTACTGCTGTAATGTAGTGAAAGTTTTATTGTCCTGACAGACGACTCTAATGTTGCTTTTGATTTACTTTCACTGTCGTTAACAGCCATCGGGTCTACGTTTGCAAGCTCCCATACCACTGTACCCCAGCTTCTACTGAGCAGAAGAAATATTTGGATTTGAAATTCACATATTCCGAAATATTTACTTAAACTTCTGTTACGACCTTTGTCCTTTCTTAAATGTAGCAAGTACTAGATTTTTGCTTATAATCCTTTGCCAAAAGAGCTTTATGTGTCTTGCCCATAAGGGTGGATTCTTCTTATCTCACTTCACTGAACATCTCAGTTACAAAACAAAGCTACAAAGAAAACACACACACACACACAGGCACACAACTGGCCACCACACATCCGTCACACAAGTAATGAAAAGCTTTATCTGCAAATCAAGAGAGAAACAATGTTGGCTTATTGTAAAAACTGAATTCATTTGAAAATAACCGATAAAAAATCTCATTTCAGCATTGCCACTGTTTACAAAACAGATTTCCAAATGATACGAAATATTTTTATTTGTTTGTTTGTATAGTTAGTAGGTACGTATTTCAGCTTCAGATAAGTTAATACATCTGCTCCGTAACGCAGTTACACTCAGGAACTCTTGTTCGTTTGAATATAAAATGAATATATATATATATATATATATATATATATATATATATATATATATATATATATATATATATATATATATATACCAATAGAGACGCCATTTCCATAGACTTAATTTGCATACTGATAAAAGTGTATTCTAATGGTATTTTTCAACTCATTAATTCACTGGACATGTAAGCACAGAGTATCAACACCATTTTTCCCCCATTATTTTTAGATTCATTTGTTTTCACAGCTGCCAACCGTACCGAGTGTTGGAGGCGGTATATATGTTGCAGGACATGGTAGCCATGTTATGTGAGGTATCAGTCTGGCCCTGTCATCTGTTAGAAAACTTGTCTCGCTCTGTGCTTCATTATAGCTTTGTTCCACCTCATTCTGATTTCCTTTTCTTTTCTTATTTCTAATCCTTTCCCTTTTGACTCAAATTGAATTATGTTTTATACATTTACTGAGCTACAGTTGCTGGGTTCTGAGTCTAACAATGGTCACTGTATCTATTATGGACGTCGTCTATTCTGGACGGTTAATCCACTCATGGGAACAGCACAGAAGTATCCCAGAACTAATCTCGGCGATGATACCAACTCGGACGTATCCCTCAAGGTAATTCCAGCCATGGACGCAATCCTGACGTAACTCCGAAGATAACTCCAGCCATGCAACCATGCGACCAACTTGGACGTATCCCAGAAGGTAATCCCAACCACGTGAAACAACTCAAACTATCCCAGAAGGTAATTCCAGCCATGTGAGCCATTTGGACGTATCCCAGGAGCTAATCCCACCCATGAGAGCAGCATGGACATATCATAGGTGCTGCTAAGCTCCAGAGTGCCATAAGTCATCACATTATCCTCGTCCTTGTTGCAATCTCTGCATTACCGAGGGAGTCTCCGTGCCAGCTGGTGCGTGGTGTTGACGGCGGCTCTGCACCAGAACTCACAGTCAACACAAGCAAGCATGCAGACCTCTCCTTGCTGACACAGCGTTTATACAAAGGATAATGCATGCATGTACACATACTAAAGCATAAACGTAGAATGATCCATATACAGGAACATACTGAAATGGCTACACACAACTATAACCCTATGTAGAAAGTGAACTCTGACAAGAACACACACAAGAACATGAACAAACGAATGTCTTTACTTATGACCCACTGACAAATATTTCCAGTGTCTGTGGAATGGAATTTAGTTTTGAATGTTTTCTTCTTAGTTATCTTAGTTACATTTTCATGTCGCGGGATAAGAACCATCGTTCCTGACACCACAGGAGCCACACAAAGAGATGGCCTTGGGCTGTGAAAGTAATCATCTACAGAAAGGAATGTTGTACCATCGTGTTTACGATGTAAACCGGTGAGTTTGTGACTGTTTTATCGACGACCACAAGTATTTCTCACAATGTGAACGTAAACGGTTGCCAGTACAGGAGGTCACTATGATGCTCGAGACTTGTCCTGTGTAATAGTGATGTACAACAGCCACACGGAGCAACCCTTGAATAGCACCTCAGAGACGCTAATCAAACTCCTTCCTCTCTGATGATGTGACCCAAGCCAAGTTTCCTTATCGTCTGAACGACTTACAACTTCGATACCGTCCCTCATTCCTTCCACAACGTGCCCTTCGTGTTGTTGGGGAAAACAATGTTAACCCGCTGGATTTCAAAGTGACCACAAACTGTAAGTTTAACACAACCATCGTTGTTTATTTCTTATATTTAATCATTACACCTTAAATGATCGTGATCACCTTATTATGAGACCTATTAGTCTGATGATAAGTTAAGAATCGTCGTTTTTCATTTCTCAGAAAAACGCAACTGTTACAAGCAGCTTGTGCTTGAGTCAAATGTTCCTGACTAGATACAGTGCGTACAACTTCTGGAGCCACCGGGAGAGAGGTGAAGGCAACAGGTTCTTACTTCCCACAAGCATAGCAGCAGGTGTGACGTGGGGAACCCCAGTAACGGAGCAGAGACTGGGGTAAGACACAGTAAGGATACCTGGTGACAGCCACAGCCACCTTACTGAGATAAGCTAGAAAACAGCAGTAGATCTAACTCAGGCCTGTACGAACTAACACTGTAAACGACAAGATTAAGTACAGTTAGAAAAATCATTGTGCCACGAACGAGGCCTTCCAAATATTGTCAGGATGTTCATGTACCTCACACATAGCATGACAGTATACAGCAGGAGGAATCGCCTCTGTGCCTTGAACTCAGAAAGCCAGGGCACTATTGGGACAGCCACTGTACCCTGGACAACGAGCTGGGGTACAGTTGGGACACTCACTGTACCCTGGACAACGAGCTGGGGTACAGTTGGGACACTCACTGTACCCTGGACAACAAGGATACAGCCAGGGTACAGCCGCTTGTCATTACGTAGACAAGGTTTTAAAAGGCAGTTTTCCACCCGGCCTCCCAGATGCTATTTTCCGATCGGTTACTCGAGGCTGCTGTCAAGGGATGATGCAGCACGCCGCCAGCAGCGGGAGGCGCAGTGTGTGGCGCAGTGAGAGGGCGTGTGGGTGGGTATAGTGAAGGGACGTGCGGGAGGGAGCCACAAGAGGGCGTTTGACTGGTTTCAGTGAGCGGGAGTGTGGGTGTGTACAGTGAGAGGGTGTGTGAGTAGGTATAGTGAGAGGATGTGTGAGTGGGTACAGTGAGAGGGTGTGTGAGTGGGTACAGTGAGAGAGTGTGTGAACGGGTACAGTGAGTGGGTATAGTGAGAGGTCACATGGTGTTACGTCACCATAGTCGTTCTTACGCAGACCAACCGTCATTTCCTCCAACCATCCGTCCCTCTTATCATCCATCGTCTCTGATTGTCCGTCTATCTCTCCGACCGTCCGTCCGTCCCTCTGTCAGTACGTCCCTCGACCCGTCCGTCTGTCCCCTGACCATCTGGCCATAACGCTGGGAAGGCGTCTCAGTGTCAGTGTGTCAAGCGTCAGCTTCCTGGGCCACAAGGAACATTTTCAACCCTGCACTTCCTCTCCCAAGAAACCTGCAGGTCACTCTATTTTCCAAACGCTTAGGTCACGAATGAGGTCAAAGGTCATGTCCCGAGCCTGAAAATGGCCAAGGAACCCAGGCTGGGTCCTCTGTACAATATTGTTCCCTTCACTCTCCTGAAGATAATGGATCACTTCGCTACGTGATAACATCGGAAAAGGCAGCAGTAAGTCATATGGTTACGGCCATTAACCCAGATACTCTTGTTCGGATATGTTGGAACTGCATGACGTAATAAGGAGAAATACCTTACAATACCTCCATGATATCGAATAGAACATGATTATCTATAACGCACGAAGAACTACAAAAATCCTCACGTTTTATGATATGTGAGTAAGAAAATATGTAATACATTCCTTCTGCTGCCAGCTGAAATACACGACATCTGTCTCCACAGACTCAGAGGAACGAATGTCACCCCTGACGACAACCAGATCAATATTGGTCTCCCAGACACTTCTTTTATCAGTAACGATCAATAATTGCCACTCTTGCTGTCGACCCTCCCGTCCTATGTCAACAATATCTGGACAAGACTGATGGCATAATGTGAAAGAGAGAGAGAGAGAGAGAGAGAGAGAGAGAGAGAGAGAGAGAGAGAGAGAGAGAGAGAGAGAGAGAGAGAGAGAGAGAGAAATGGCTTACGTAATTGTATATTCAATACATTACTTATTGTAATAATCCCTGAAATAAAAAGACGAAGTACCCACTCGTACAAATATATATCATATATACCGTCCATCAACGTAGCTGGCAGTATCTTGGAACTGTTTTACACTTCTAATAAAGAGAGCCTTCCTCCCCAAGAATATATCATATAAACATTTACGAGACAGTCGCGAGGGCTCGTACCCAGCAAATATCGCAGCAAACATCCCGTTGTGGTGGTTGTATAATTAGGAAGTTCTAGGGAAAAAAAAATGTCCTATGATTGACAGCACTGGCTGCCTGACGTGAGGGTAGAATAACTGACGGATGACTGACAGCACCGGCTGCCTGAAGTAAGGGAGGAATAACTAGTGGATGGTTGATTTCCGTCCTGCAGACGACCCCGTCTTCAGCCTTCAGGGAATAACGTACAGAGACGAAGGCTCTGTTCTATGTTCGGTCCCTTCTTGGGCAGGTAGTAAACACAGGGCGATGGTCCTCCCCGTGTAAGCTCTATACATAGGAAGAAGGCCTCACTCTAAGATACATTCCCGACTCACTACCAGAAGCAACTTGTTAGGACCCTACCTTCTAACTAACAGCAGCCACTCGTCAGAGCTCGACTCTCACTCGCTAGACACTTGCGTTAACTGGTCCTGCTCAGTGAGAACAATACGCACCTCTCACACAATAACTCCCTCTCATATAACACCGACATAACGGGTAATTTAAGAGAGAATGAGTTCATTTAGAAAGACTGGTAACATCTCTCTTGCCAATCAATATGCAAGGTACTCCATTAGCAATTTTTTGTTTGAGTGATTCATAGATTTAATCCAAACGATAAATCGCACTCCATAATGATATCATTTAAATGAATATCTGTATATTTTTTCTAAAGTATCCCATCACTGAATTCATACGACTAATGGGAAAATTATAACAATTATTTTGGAACAAAGGAAAGTATTGCTAACAACTGCATAGCTCGAGTGGTTATGACATTCAGAGCCATAACAGACAAACAAAACTTCAACAACTAAAGAGTAAGGTTGAGGAAAGTCTGGTCTGGGATACACTTGAAGCATCTAAAAGGAAACGTACAGACACTCATGCATACATACGTGCTTTTACAAATCCAACAAATTTACATACAGATAGATAGATAGATAGGAATATGAATTTATATACAGGATGAGTCAAAGTTTATTGTGTTCCCACCGAAGACGATGAGTATATTCAGAGTCTCTGTACATCAATACAAACACCATTCCAATACTTGCTTAAATTACATCAAATGTTGGACATGTCTTTCACGTGGCTGTACACATACACACACACGTCTTATTTTGTGTGCAAAAACACGCGACAAATCAATCGGAAACGTTCCCGATGAAATTTGCAATAGCTTCCTTCAGCTCAGGAAGTGAGAGAATTGTCTTTGTAAATTGTGCCTTTCACTGCTCCCCACATCATGCATTAGTCTGCCCTGCGTAGAAGCTGCTCCACCAGTTATAATACTGGAGCCTTCACCCACGCTCAGCTGCACGGCTTCACCTTAACTTCTGATCTTTTAATTTCAAATATTTCCTTGACTAGAAAGTATGAAGATAGAATGGTCCATAAAACTGTGTGATCCTATCTTTTATTCTTCTGTTTTACATGGTCGACAATTATGTAAAAAAAAGAGGCATATGGACCTTTTTTCTTTTTCTTTTAAACTATTTGCCATTTCCCGCGTTAGCGAGGTAGCGTTAAGAACAGAGGACTGGGCCTTTTTTGGAATATCCTCACCTGGCCCCCCTCTGTTCCTTCTTTTGGAAAAAAAAAAAAAAAAGAGGGGAGGATGGACCTAAAGACGGGAAAATAAGCTTTGTCCTCAGCTGGTGGCAAACACTTGGAACTATAGACCCATAGTGTATCATCTTGTGATATCAGGTGGGTCGTTGCTAAGGTTTGAAAAATAAGAACACAAACATATTCTTGGGTTCAGCTGATATGAAAGCATGCTCCCATGATGTAAACTGCCAAGACATATAGACTGGTGCAGCAAGTTAACCTGCGCTACAGTGGATGGCACCATGTGTCCTTACAACACACAGGCTTTGTGACTCGGGGCCTTATTCACTATAGGCCTTCGTAACGTTACAACATAACTTCTAATATCACTGCGTCATAAAATCTGCATGCTGTGTTCCAGTACAGACATAACTATACATGCATAAAACATAAAATGCTTATAAACAATAAACAAATTAAAAACGTCGCTAAGGAACCTACGATCAGGGTGTGAGGCTCTTGTCTCATTGTATACACCTTTATTATGACTGTGGGGGAGGAAGGGTGACGGTGCATTATTATATGGAGGCAAATAACACGTGGAGGAGCACAACTGAACGTGGGCGTAAAGTTTGTGGCGTCGTATGAGGCGACAGTAGCAGGAACCCGCACATTAGAGGAGGAAAATGAGAGTGAACTGCACATCAAAGGTAGAATGAAAGGAAGTAAGACTAAGGTACTTGAGAGGGGTACACTGACGTCAGCAAGTTGGGAAGAAGGGATGAGTGAGTTACTTGTGAGAGGTACATTGATGTAATCAGGCTGGGAGGAGGTGAGAATGAGGCACTAATGAACAGTACAAGTAGGCTTAAGAGAGGGAAAGTGAGAGCTGGAAAAGAAAAAAAAAAAAAGAGAGGAGTAAAGTCGGCGCCTGTGTAAGAGGGAAGATGGAGGGGAGAGTGTGAGGTGTGGGGAGGACATCCATCATATTACTGCTGCCTCACTGCTCTTCCCAGGGCACCCCCACCCCTCTGTTATCCTTGGGGAGATGAAAGAGAAGGTAGGGGTGATGAGTAGGGGTGAGGAAGACGGGAGGAGTAATGGGTTGGTGTGTGGAAGACGGAGATGGTGATGAGAGAGAGAGAGAGAGAGAGAGAGAGAGAGAGAGAGAGAGAAAGAGAGAGAGAGAGAGAGAGAGAGAGAGAGAGAGAGAGAGAGAGAGAGAGAGAGAGAGAGAGAGAGAGATGGGAATGGTGATGAGTGGGGGTGAGAGAAACTGGTAGGTTGATAAGTGGGGTTGAAGGAGATGAGAGGGATGATGAAAAGGCATGGTGGGGGGGGAAGGTTGACGACTGGGGGTGAGAGAGACAGGTCGGGTCATTGGCGGAGGTAGGGTGGAAAACAGAAGTGCAGAGAGAAGACGGGAGGATGATAGATACTCTTGGTAGAGGTGTGGGTGACGGGGCAGGAACTGAGGGGGTGTGGCTCCTCCCGTTGAGGGCGGTCATAACAGGAGAACTGATGAAGGCTCCTGGTACTGTATGACGCCTGAGAATAGTGTCACTGGCAAGTCACTCACACACTTGGACGTTATACTGCTGGAAGTACCATCTCTGTAATGTTTAACTTTCATGCATCAGTGTAGCAGTCTACCTCTGGTGAGGCCACTCATCCTCTCTTTAGAACTTTATCCGCGAGGATTCCGTCGACTCACGTGGACAGACGAAGTTTCCAAAACAAAATCAAATATATTAAGATACATCTCAAGATTGATCATATGTTCCAGTCAAGACAAAGATGTGCGAATCGTACCAAAGCCTCAGATGTATGCATGTAGATGTGTTCAGTAATGTTAAGCATATTCTCTTGTCTTTATACCATATGAACTCAATCATGACTACTACCTATTAACAATATACCGAAGACCAGTCTTACTTTTCACTCACTAACAATTAGTTTGTGGAGACAGATTCACTCTTTTCGTAGAGGATCTGTCACCACGAGTACCACTCACACTCTGTCGCACAGATCTCCACTGTGACATATATCTTGACTACATTACATTAGCGTCCTGGGTCCAGATCTTTTATACTACTGATGCTGTTCCTGGCCAGGTTGTCGGTACCAGTGTGTGCTGGACCTGGATGTCAAGCTCTACCTGACCACCACTGGCTCCACGACCACCACCGCCAGTGGGACACGTCGGATAGTCAACAATTTTTTCCGCGTCACGCTATCATCCTTACTGCCTCACTAGCCACTTGTCACCCTTATCATCCATGCTGCCTCACCAGCCACTTGTCATCCACCCGTTCACACTACCCCAGTCCCCATCACCCTACCGTCCACTTTGCCTCACCCCCCGTCACCCTACCGTCTACTCTGTCCGCCCACCAACGCCACAGGAAGGCCATCACAAAGTAAAAGGAAATCACTACCCATATCATCAAAGGATTCCTGGCTTGCGGAGTTTCGTGTTATCATCTTTGATGACTACCCTGACAGACACACCTTAGGCTACGAGGCCCTTTGTCCACTATCACTCAGACCACGAGATCTGTCTATCCGCTCTCAGACCATGAGGCCCACAGTCCATCCACTTACAGATCATGAGACACTCTGTTCCTTTCGCACGCAGACTACAAGGCCCATTGTCCACCGGCACTCACTTATCCTTTGAATACAAGGAGCAGAAATTATCGGGCGAGCTTGTTGCCTCGATATGGCGGTCATGAAATCATAACCTATTCCAGATACATTCTCTAAACCCTTCCATACAACCCAGTTCTGTTCTCTTCACGATCCAGGTCGGCTCTGTACAAAGCCCAGATCGGCTCTCTTTAAAGCCCAGGATGGCCCACTACAGAGCCTAGGTCGGTCGCCTACATTGCCCAGATCAGCCCTCCACAGAGCACAGGAGTACCCTCTAAAGAGCCTAGGTTGGCCCTCTCCGCTACCAGAACCCAGACTGACGGGACAACCCACCTGGGGAACCCAGACTGACGGGACGACCCACCTGGGGAACCCAGACTGACGGGACGACCCAGCTGGGGAACCCAGACTGACGGGACGACCCACCTGGGGAACCCAGACTGACGGGACGACCCACCTGGGGAACCCAGACTGACAGGACGACCCACCTGGGGAAGCCATCTACATATTAGTCTCGTTCTCATCAGAATCTAATACGTAGTCTACATGAGGGGGACCATATATACACCAGTTGGCTAAAAGCGTATACTATACGTATATACATAATTTTGTTTATGTCTCACCTACAGTCTGTGTGTTGTACTGCTGTTGTGGTGTACCACACAGTAACGGGCATATGATACTATTTGTGTGGTCTACCACACGGGAACGCGTGTATGGTGCTATTGATGTATTACACACTGATGAAAGTATGTACACAGGCACACACTACAGTCGTTCCTCTGTACTTATGTGTGCGTGTGTGTCTGTGTGACCACTACGTGTGTTACACGAAGAGAGTGTTACACTCATGGTACCCAGTCTCTTAAAACTTGTATACATGTGTCATGCAAGTATGCACATACACTCCCCAGCTTAAGCCAGCTACCCATTTATCAGCCAACCCCAAAGGATGATGTGCACCTGGGTTGGGTGTAGACCGACTGCCATCCCCAGGATTCGAACCCATGCGGCTCTGGCCCTCATGCTGGCCTGTGAGGGCATGATTAGTGACGCTACATCACGGACGCCCGTGTGTGTGTGTGTGTGTGTGTGTGTGTGTGTGTGTGTGTGTGTGTGTGTGTGTGTATATACTGATGATATGTTCATACAAGAACGAAAAGTTATTAAGTCGAGAAAGAAATTAGAAATTGATTTGGTTTTACAATTTTTGTATACGATCTTTTTTCTTTAGTGATCTTCGTCTCTCATTGTATTTTCGAATTTGATTTAAAGTTATAAGGTAAAGTTGACAAAGTTACGTCATCAACATTTTGCAATGGTACTGTTGTGAAAACTTGTACAGGAATTTTTTTTACTAGTTTATAACGAGGAGACCTGATGACCTCCCCCCCCCACGTCAAGTAACGACCCCGCTTCTTATGCTTCACAAGCCAGAGAGGGGGAGTTAACACAAGCATCATGTGAACACTATCCTACAGCACCACACGGTGTTAACTTTCATATGACCAGAGTCTCACCTTACAACGTCTGGATATGAACGACATGAAAATACACCATGAGGGAGGTCGGGCTGCCTAGATTAAAAAATTTTAACGAGAATATTTTCATGCAAGCCTCTCTGTGTCCTTAACTCTGTTCCCTATATCGAGATGTGACTGACAACTAGACTAACCACACCCCAGGATGGCATGACCAAGCCCTTCGTTACAGGGAAGGACAACGCACCATGTGTCCTCGGCCTGAACAACAGCCTATAGGAGGGGAAGGGCGTGGAGTGGGGTGTGGTGGGCTAGGGGGAGGGAGGAGAGGATAGTTACTAGAAGCGGTGCGAGCAACGGCTGAAGGGGCGAGGCGCCCCTTGCTGCTTAGGTAATGGTGATGCTGCTGGGGAGATGCTTCCGCAAGGAGCGTGGTGCTACTGCCGGGGAGTGGCGTTGCTGCTGAGGAAGTAGTGCTGCTGATGTTAACGGTGAACTCAACATACACGACAAGACAACCTTACGGTGGTTGTGCCCGTATTGGCAGATATCATAACCACCCTAACATTGTAGTTATAGCAGCAAGCAACAAGAGCACACTCTTGCTCGTTGGTCTATTCTTCTCTGTCAGAGGAAGCCAAGTGCTGGCACGAGTATCGAACACGAGCCAACACAATACTTTATGAATGTTATTCTGGGGAAGAAATAAAACATTGTGATTGCAAGATGGCCGCCTTAAGCTTTCAGAAATTCACTTTATGTTACGGCATGTGGGAGTTTCATGTGGTTTCCGATCATACTGGTAAGTTTCAGTTCCAGTTTCATGCGAGCTTTAGTACAGGAAACTTCGACAAGACACAAGACGAAGAATCATACTCACAGATAAATCTGTAACTGATTAGAGGTTCCTTCCTCGGGGAAAGGACCTTTACGGAGTTAGTAGATATGTTGACATGGATGAAAGTTGTCAAACAAACAGATACATTAAAGATAAAGATAAATAATTACGTTTGAAGTAATGTAATTATCTAATCCATCGATTGACTGGTCCGCCTTTTGACAAGTCCACCACTTGACTGTTTCTCCTTTTGAGTGGTCTGCTACTTGACTGGTTCCTCATTTGCGTGGTCCTCCTTTTAAATGCTCGGCCTTTTGGCTGCTCCGCCTTTTAGCTTGTCCGTCTTTTCGTTAGTCCGCCTTTGAAAGGAAGTTTTGTTTGTGGGAAGTTTAAGTTGGGTTGCGGCTTTAATTTCGGAAGCAAAATTTCCTCTTGTGTATGAAGTGCAGATCTTCGCCAAAAATAATCATTGATGAGATTGTTTTCTTTCGCCACATGTTTGTACTCTGTATGACTGCCCACATGATAATAAACATTTTCTCTATAACTTGAACCCAAGTTTGAAACACAGGATTCGGAAATCACGTACAGAGCTAGATTGAGACGCCCTGGTACAAGGACCTCCCAGGTCATGGAGTAGCCCATAGCATACGGACACTCCAGTCGCCCTGTTACAGGAGACCATCCAGGTCACACAGCATCCCTGAGGCTTCCAGACACTTGAGACTCCCTGGTAGGAGGACGGCCGACGTCACACAGCAGCCCACGCCTTCTGGACACTGTGATAAAGAAAGTAAAGTTTCCTTCAAGAAGAGCAGGAACCTAAGCAGAAGCCGTGCGGAAAACGTGCTGAGCGTATCACCCCCCCACACCCGTCTGCTGACCAGACGTGCTGAGCCACCCGTCTGCTGACCAGACGTGCTGAGCGTGTCCCCCTCCCCGCACCTACACACACACACACACACCTGTCCGCCCAGTATTAGCGAGGCTTGGCTCAGCGTGTCTTGTGTCGTCTTTTGGTTTGTCTGCGTTTCAGTCTGCGAGAACCAAAACTATATAAGCTGTTTTGTGAAGAACGATAGATTTGTTCCTGACACACCATAGCAGTTCTACATTAGAAAGGTCAAAGGTCAGTTTCTTAAGAGTGGGCGTGGGTGGGCATTTCTGTCACATGCACTTGTAGCTTCGACTGTTCACAGGCAGACAGACGGACTAACAGACAGACAAACGATCAGACAGACAGGAAAAAGTGACAACAGACGAACGAAATCAAAAGCCTGATCCACGAGGAGCCTCTACTTCAGTGTTAGAACTTGACAACCTTCCTGTTCAGAATCCGACTTAAGACTGTCCCAGGACGACACAACTTCCTCTGGAAAAAAGAAAAGTCCTCAGGGTTTAGAGAAAGCCGCGCGCACAATTACAAACCTTTTTACCACGAGTTTCTAAAAGACGCAACTTGTCAAACAACTCGAGAATCAGGCCCTTCAGCTGTGAAGGATATGGGAATCACCAGATTTTTTTTGTAATAGAATTCTTAAACCAGACCGTTAGAACACCAGAGCCAGTTTAGGTAATAAACTCCATTGCAACGACTCGAAGTGCTCGTTGCCAGAGCAGCAGCTGACCTGACAGCCAGCCACATATATCTTAGATTATAATCTTAATCATATCGGGATTTTTCAACTTCTTCACAAATAATATTCATAACTATATATCATTAAGAAACACAAGAATAATTGGATATGATAGCCTGATGCAAGACATTATTGTGGTGACAGACGAGTGGAAGTAACAACACAAGTTTTGTACAAGGAGTTGTGAATTAGTTCTAACAGCCGTTCCCAGATCTTGAACCTAACCAAAGATACGGCCTTACAACCAACCACAAACCATTCACATTGATGAATTTTAGTGCATAATTCATCATAAAAAATCGTAAATGAAATATCTAAGTCTTAGTATATTAGAATATAAGCTTTAGGCAACTAAGTCTTATCATAACACAATAAGAAAATAAAATATATTTCAAGAATCCAAAATGTAATAGACAGCTTTAGCTATTTAATGGTAGATTTCCGTTTCCTTTATCATGTTCATATATGTCGTCTATGATAGGACACGTCTCTGATGGTTATGGGTAATGGGTCACACAGAAAAAATTTAGATAAATTGGAGATGAGTACGGTATTGTTTGTCAAATATAATCAGCTAAGTGGCTAAACTTTCGTAGCTAACTAAATTATGTTTCTTGTTGGATGCGCTGAGGGTTAAGAGCACCTCCCAAGATACAGTCTCACTACAGATACTGTAGTGTGTTGGAGAGGATAATTTGGCCTGGTGGTGGTGATAGTGGCAGTGGTGGTGGCAGGGAAGGAGGATGTTGGGGGGATGGTGCAGTGGTGGTAGAGGCATCTGCTGGGCCCCGGTGATGGATGCTGCTCACTTTATGAAGATTAATCTCACCTTCCCTCGTGATCTGCCAGCCCCTGGTGCTGTGAGAGCGGACGGGGTAACACGATACAGGGTAAGAAGAGTCAGGGGTAACACGGAGTGGGTAAACAATGGCTGAGGTGGAACAGCTATGTCACACGGAGGGGGAACAGGGACAATCAAGCAGAAAAAAAGTAAATTTTTGAGTTATATTTCAAGAAATTTACTTGTACATCGTCCAAGTGTGCGTGCGTGTGTGCGCTGGCACGAACCCATCAACATTTAAGGTGTAAAAGTACACTACCCCAGAGTGCGAGAGTGAACTTTCATCAGCAAACAGCCACTGTACAGATCCTACACCAATATCAAAACGATCACATTACAGCACTGGAAGTACTCGCCTCAGGACCTTATTGTGCCATCCTTGTTTTGTATTTGTAATTCACCGTAACGAGATTACTGGCTACCGACCTCTGTATCAGGCATCATGATGAGGGCTGTGTGCCTCACACACACACATTTACACATAAGATGCCAGAGTCACCAAAATGAAAATATTCGTATCAGTTCAGTTCTTTGACGTAAGAAGACTGTGTCAGAAGCAGTGTTGCAGCGACAGGGACCCTCATCTAAGATGGTAGGTAACATGCACATACCCAGAGAGGCCTGACGTTATGGCAGCCTTGGTTAGTCTTGAGACTCCATATACAGACAATATCTCGATATCTGTCATGAAAACTTTCTTGTGTCTGTAGATGGTGCCGACAGCAACAGTCATACAGAGGCTTGAGGCGCAAGGCAACATTGGCAAGAAGATAACAAGACAAGATATCTGTCACGAGCATCTTAATGGACACCATCACACGAGTAGGAGGGAGTGGCTGGTCCCACTGTCCAGGAGATGGAGGGGGAGGGGGGGGATAGAATGGCTGGCACAGAGTCTGGGGGAGCGGTTGGACCAGTGTTTGGGGGAGTGACTGGCCCAGCGTATGGGGTTAAAGGTTAGGCCAGCCAAGGGAGTGAGCGTCTGCCACCATTTTTCCTTTATCTAGATAATTTACGCCGACTCTGGTAACATATCTATATTTCTACATCTTTTAAATGTATTACGAGAGAAGGAAGACCACGACCTCTTTCCTAAGGTTGAAAATAAGAACAGAAAAATCAATGTGAGGTCAGCATCTGCCTGAAGAAAGCAACATCAGAAGAGTAAATATCAAATGCCAATTGTACCTGGACAGCCTTACCTGATGACCCTCACCTACTTTCTAAGGTCACAAAGACCAAAAGAGGTGAATCCTGACGGGATAGGTCACCTTGACAGTATATCAGTTCCGAGCGGCCATCCACGACGCATCAGGGAAGCATCACATACAGGATAACGTTAACTTCAGCGATGAATAACATTCACGCACCTTGAGATCATTCAAGACGTTGTCTGTTGATGCAACATCTGAAGAACACACACCAACTTAGTTCACTTTCTCTACGTGACAGACGCAACCCACTTGAGCAGATGCGGTGAGTTCGCCACTGCTGAGTGACCTTGATGTGTCTTCAGGGTTACAGAGGTCGACACAGGAGAACAAAAAGTCGTGTGAACTCGATATATCGACAACGAAACACTTGCCTCGGCACTCAGCATACAAGATGCCGCCACGAGTCCTCACCGTCGCTGACGTATTGTTCAAGATTATTGAAGTCAAAACTGTTACGTCTTGTGAATATGTATGTAAATGCGAACACACACACACACACACACACACACACACATATATATATATATATATATATATATATATATATATATATATATATATATATATATACTTTATTGCCGTTTCCTGCTATAACGAGATAGCGCCAGGAACAGACGAAGAAAGGGTGCATTCGTTCACATCCATTCTCTGGCTGTCCTGTGTAATGCACGGAAACTATAGCCCCCTATCCCCAGCCAGCTCACAGACCTCCCCATGGTTGAATCTATCATATCTTCATCTTCTCAGTTTCATGGATAACAATACTAATTTTCTCAGTCTGAATGCTACCCCACCCCCCACAACCATCCCCGGGTTTCCAGTCCTAAGTCCAAGGTCCCGGTTCTGGATCCCAGCCCCAGTCCCCAGTCCCCAGTCCCAGATCCCAGCCCAGGATCCCGGCTCCATACCCGAGAGGAAAAAACAACGCAGATGTAAGCATAAGACGGCACGACTCCCGCTGTGCGACTGAACGGCGCCAGACTATGGAACGATGCCAAGCTGATACAGGAGTTGCTGTGGTACTGGTGCCGGAGGAGGAGAGGAGAGAGAGAGAGAGAGAGAGAGAGAGAGAGAGAGAGAGAGAGAGAGAGAGAGAGAGAGAGAGAGAGAGAGAGAGAGAGAAACATCCAATGTAACCTTCTATCGCTCCGTGTGCGTCACGTCTATCGCTCCGTGTGCGTCACGTCTATAAAGCTGAAGGGTGTGTGACCTGGCAATAAGGTCACAGTGATACGTGTTATCGATTATTTGCCATTAACCATGAGGGAAAATGAAATACGACAAATGTACCATTTTTCTTCTTTGTTATCAGTAAATTATATATATATATATATATATATATATATATATATATATATATATATATATATATATATATATATATACATAAACAAGAATAGTTCATTTCTTGTAGCCTTGTAGGTGAAAACTGTGACGTAGGCAATATCATGATCTGGAGACTATGTGTGTGGTAGTGTAGTGGTAAAAGGTCAAAATCCGTGGTTCAGTTGGTGGTGGGTTGGCCTCACATCTGTAGTATCTGTATACCACATCTTCTGCTTACTTTATTACATATCATCCTAGTTCTAGAAATGTGAACATTTGCCATCATTCAGGTACCTACATACTTACTATAAGCTTTCATACAAATGTTTGATGTCCTGATGAATTTCTACTTTCAGTTTATTTTACTTTTTTTCTTTCACTCAAGATGGACTTGATTGGGGGCATGTTTTGCCCTTGTCACGTCCGTCACAATAATAAAGAATACGAAGCCGGAATTTCTCATAAGTGAAGATTCTGAAAAAGTTGACTATTACATAGGCGCCACCAAGCCCTGGCTGCTGATGACCACTGCCAACGCTACCATCAAGGTTGTTATTAGCATCATACTACCAGTAGTGCCATGAAGGCTGTCATAGGGACCATGCTGCCAACACAACCAAGACTGCCACGGTGACAACCATCAGAACCTCACAGCCAACACTACCACCGTCACTCTGGTGAGGACTACAACGACACATCCTACTACTATCATTATGACCACAACGACCAGCAACACTGTCTTGACTCCCGTTACTTGATCACCACTATGACGAAACCACGACCACTAACAATCACCATAACAACCACCACAGCCTCCACGACCAAAAATACTACTGTTCCAACGATTTCTACTGCCTCCACCACTGCTACGACTACTACCTCTACCACCACGTCCTCAAGCACTGTGGTGAGGACTGCATCATCCAACATTACCACCCCTACTACGACCCTTCCCACCATCAGTACGACTTTCAGGACGACCATCACGACCGTATGGGACACCACCATCGCCGCCGCGACAGACCGGCGACTTAAAGCCCCGCCCCCCAGACTCTGACTCATCCTGGCAGGGGGACGGGAGGCAGCTCCCCAGACTCTGATTCACCCGGGCTGGGTGTGATGGGAACTCCCCCTGGCTCTAAATTACCCACACTGAGGGCAGGGCAGGAATGGAGCTCCCTAGGCTCTTGGCTCATGCAGACTGGATGCGAAAGAGGAGCTATCCCAGGCTCTGATTCATCCACGCTGCTGAGGACATAAAAGGGGGCGGTATAGCGCCTTCTCTGCCATTTTTATGGAAATGGATAAAACTTGTCGTTCCCAACATTTTCAACTGGTCTCCTGCTGCTGCTTGGCAGACGCTCGCCTTCCACCACTAGGTGGCAAGTGGGTCTGCTGTTGTCTGGTGGTGCTGGGAAGTGACGCTTTGTCTGTGGCACGGATGCTAGGGAAGTGACAAGTGGTGCTGTGGCACAGAAGGTGGGGGAAGAGACACGTGGGGCTGTGGCACGGAAGCTGGGGAAGTGAGCCATGTTGTGGCAGACGATAGCTGGGGAGGTGACGTGTGGTGCTGGGGAAGACGTCACAGGTTGCCAGGGATGGCGATCCATCTCCAGTCCCGTTAATCTCACACTTCCGGCATCTATGTACGGTATAGAGTACTAGAGGAAAACTATGGATGATTTTTCTTTATATAGGAGTCCTCCTGATCATTTGATCTTGATTCAGCTTACTTATGTCAAAGAACTACTTAGTACCCTCGAAATTATCATGTACAATAACTTCCGAAAACATGGACTTGCGGAGTTGTTCTGGTCCTAAACAACAGGTCGACGAACCTCACAAAGGGCTGTACAATGACCAGGGCTGTACAGTGACCAGGGCTGTACAGTGACCAGGGCTGTACAGTGACCAGGGCTGTACAGTGACCAGGGCTGTACAGTAACCAGGGCTGTACGGTGACAGCGGCTGTACAGTGACCAGGGCTGTACGGTGACCAGGGCTGTACGGTGACCAGGGCTGTACAGTGACCAGGGCTGTATAGTGACCAGGGCTGTACAGTGACCAGGGCTGTACAGTGACGAGGGCTGTACAACGAGTGACCAGGGCTGTACAGGGACCAGGGCTGTACAGTGACCAGGGCTGTACAGTGACGAGGGCTGTACAACGAGTGACCAGGGCTGTACAGGGACCAGGGCTGTACAGTGACCAGGGCTGTACAGTGACCAGGGCTGTACGGTGACCAGGGCTGTACGGTGACCAGGGCTGTACAGGGACCAGGGGTGTGCAGGGACCAGGGCTGTACAGGTTTGTGGATAGAAATCTAAACATCTAAGGAAAAATCTCGGAGAAACGACTAGGGTGGCCTGTCGTTGTCAACTCTAACGGGAGTAAACATTTGCTTGGGAGAAAGTTTAATGTGACAACACTTCCAGCAAAATGGCTTCAAATTTCTGTCCTTTCCAGATTCGGCAAGAAATATCTACAGGCTCTATCATGTATATATAAATATCTTCTCATATAATGAGCTCTATAAGCTCTACGCCAAAGACAGACAAACTCTCTATGTGCTCAGGTCGGCAATGCAAAGTCAAATGTATGATTTTAAAGTCCCCCGAAGGGAACACTCGAGAAACTTTTCCGATTACCTCCCAGCCACTAGTCTCCACAGTGAATATACAGTCAGGAGTCCCTGGGGGGCTTTCAGATACCCAGTACAAAGATACCAGGGAGTAAGCAGACAACAGGCAGGGTATACACTAATATAGAGTCAACACCATAATGCTGACAGTGCCATCAGACGGTCCACAGAGTCAGGAGAGTCAGCAGTGCCTCCTGTCTACCATCCGGACCTTGCGGGGTCAAGCCAGACACACAAGAAGCAGGGCACCAGCAGCAGGAGGACGAGGGTAGTCGGGAAGAAGACTTCTTCATCTATTCCCCATTAGAGGTGACGGGATCCGCTATCATCAAGTCATTTCCATATATAGTGGTAGTTGAGCGTGGCTAGCGGCGCCCCAGGCTAGGTACTGACGCGACGCTTGTACCGCCCCGTTCTGGAAGATGGGTCAGGTGGGATAGGGATGAGGGCACCAGGGCGGTGGTCCTTTCTCACCAGAGACGAAGAAGCCAACACGAGGCTTCGTACTCGGAGGAGAAACAACCTGGAAATGATGCTCTTCACCAGGGACAAGAAACACAAGATAAACGCCTTTAATGAGACCTTAAACACAATGTTATCAAATGCATTTGTTATATCACATAATCTCATACCTAGTTGTATCATATCATACACACAATGAAGTTTCTATACAGGAAAATCAAAGTTAAAGAAAACTAACAATACGTCTAGAATTTCTATCAATCCGGATTTAACGTGTTAGACACAAAACATCACTGTGGTCTTATTTTCACTCGAGACATTGTCTTTATAAATCATTTTCTCTTCTCTCTCTCTCTCTCTCTCTCTCTCTCTCTCTCTCTCTCTCTCTCTCTCTCTCTCTCTCTCTCTCTCTAAAAATGACAGCTGAGCGAAATTCCTTTATCCCCAGATCGATGAGCAAAGCCCTTCGCAGGGATGTACCTAAGTCCGGGGAGACCAGTCGCCCTCTTCATGTTTTTATTAGAATTACATCAACGTTGTTAGTACCAGGAGCAAAAGGAACGAACGTAATTCATTCAAAATTCATTGCTGAAATATATGGCAAACAACACGATCACCTGACGACATTCCTAAGGGGGAGGCTAATATATATACCAGCCAAAGTCTGCAGTTCATTCTCAGTCATATTTGTACATAAGGTTTGCTGGGAAGTAAGACGCCATATCCATAAATATCAAACTATATCTGAGTAACCAAAGATATAGCAATGTCTTTTAAAAGTATAGAGGTAAAAGTAGTCCCCAATGTTTAGAAAGTTTCACTTTTTTTTTTTTTAGGAAGACTTCCTCTCGATCCACAACTGTTATTATGAATCCAAATGGAAATAGTTTACCTCTACCTGTCTGTGTACACATTACACCACCACC